>NC_086337.1:3096693-3396693 GCF_032445375.1 Bacillus rossius redtenbacheri | reverse complement strand
AAACACTCAAAAAAACAATTCATTCGAGATCTCATAGCTTTGCTAGTTCTGTTTGGAAAAGAAGGGACCTATTTCCCTGTTAGAGCTCCGCACTCACTTGCACCAGCAGAGTGGCACATTTTTGTTTACTATCTGCGAACAGGATATGGGATATGTGAGGGTGTGTAAGCGTCAAACCACAAAAGGTTCAGACAAAATATTTATTGACAAAACTACTCAATTATATGCTTTCATTAAACATATAGAATACTCCTGTGTTGTGAAATTGCAATACTAAATCACAACTTAAAATTATTGTACTTCACTGTTGATAAGCTGTGAACATAAAGAATAAGGGAATAAACAATATGCATAAAATATATACAACACCCACACGATAGAAAAAAAACTTATAACTGTGTGCTTAAAAATTTATTCGGGTAATTTATTCAAGTATGTACATTAATACAATTTAGTTTTTTTAAGATTATGTTGCCATAGAAAATTAAAATATAACTTACAAGCATGCAATAAATATCTATTAATATGTATGAGCTTATTAACAAATGAAGTTCTTAAATTTTTTTATATACCTAGCATTTAAATTACTAGCCACCATATTTGTTCTTTAAATCACATGTTATGGTAAACACCACCGAGAATTACCGCTTCTCGCCTTGATCTGTGGTCACATGCCAGCTCTCGGCAGTACGCATAGCTTCTCCACGCTGCTCGCCGCAGCTCAGGGCGATCTCCACATTTCATCTGCACCACAAGGAATGGGTGTCTTCCTCTCGACTGAATGGCCGCCACTAGTCGCAGTAGGACTCAAACCAGCCATGATATCAAACAACCTCTGCATCCCACTCGCTGTTCATGCTATAACACTTCATTGAAGCCAAAAGCACTCAAGGACTTTAGAGCCTCGTCTGCTTCCTCCTACTTGTTGGGTTGCTCGTACTCGCCGGGTGATTGTTTCTTACTCGTCCAGTGACTCGAACATGTCACCCAAGTTGTCAGTTGTTTGTTATCCTGCTGGGTGCTACTCTTTCAACTACCGACACTTGCCGAGCGCATGTTGTTCGCTTGTCCGAGACTCAAACCAACAACATCATCCTCCTTCTATGCCCCTGCTGCCCCCTCACTCTATCGCTTTTTACTCATTTCTTCAATGTTTCTTACTCATTACTTACCGAGTGAGTATTCACTCATTGACTCAGGACTTGAACCCAGGACCCTGGATACTGGTGACAACATCGATTGTGTTTCCTAGTGACAAGGTCTTGGCCCGATTATGTCCTTTGGATAGCACAGAGGGCTGGCAGAGCTTCGCTGGGTCTTTTGTTGTGGTGGTTCAGTATCTTGGGAGCACCTGTGCTGGTCTCTTTCACCTCTGCAAAAACTGGAGTTATAAACCCCTCTTGTGGCAATGGTCATTATGAACCAGAATAATATTTATTATGATCTTTGAAACTCTGCCACATTGCAGTTAATTGGACGAGAAGCTTCTTATTTAGCTTCGCTCAAGCTTTGTGAGTCACCAAACTCAACAACGAGCTGCGTGACCCTCGCACTGGAAAGTGCAGAAGTTTGTATCCTTCCAGGGATGCGATGAAACACACCTATTACAGCGCAGTAAACAAGTGTAATGGATTGTAGGCGAATACCCGTTATAACATCTACATGGCATTACACCGGTCTGGAAGTTATGTACCCCATCTTCACAGATGCATTGTTTGTCGTGTCACCATGGCATGTGTGTTTGTGCACTCTGTTTACACCTTATGTTGGTGCGACTGGATGGCGTAAATTGGCAGGCATAGGTCGATGTGGTGTTCCAGAGAGTGTAGTCAGTTGTTGAAGAAGAGCTTGTTGACTACTAAGCAATTCTAGACATCTTCAAACTTTTTGGCAATGGTTCTCTCACACAGTAAAATTAAGAGCTTGGTGCGATAGCCGACGAATTCTGCCATCGTCTTGCCCTCACATACATTCTTAAACTTACCCACTACTTTCTTGGGTGAGTTACATCGATGGCCGTTGGGGTAACTGCTTGTATCTATTTCTGCAAGAATTCAGAGTAATTTACCATGTCAAGTAAATATCCACTGTGCCTATTTCGTAGATGAAGCTGTTAATGGTTTTAGTTCAAGGTCAGTACCATTCTTTGGGAGCATCACATTGAAGTGGAAGTGGCACATCAACATATTTGACGAGTCCAAGTCTGTGAACCTGGTGAATATTAGTCGATCAAAGATCGTGGATTTGCGAGGCAGGTGGATCAAGACTAGATCTTCACTGTAGACTATGCGATCCAGAAACATAGGCTTGGCCACCAGCTTATGTGTCCATTTCTCACTAAAACTGAGGACAATCTTCTGGTGTTTGTGCTTGTTCTTGATAAGATTGCCTAAAGTGTAGTTTTCGGCAAGCTTGAAGATCCTTATTGAAGTCATTCCTACCTGATTGATTTTTGGTGGTGTTGATATCAAACATCTTCACCTGGAGGGCACTCATTGATGGGTAATAAAGGCTTGTCACTTTGGCCTTTATGGAGTTCTTGTGGTTACTCCACATACACCTCCAGAATGTACCCCTTTGGTCCATCAGGCACCACCATGACATCGATGGTGGCATCTACCTATCTAAAATTGCGAACAGGCAGTGGCAGACACATCATGCAGCCCTTTAAGGTTGTTTCGTGTCGGTGTAATGCTGGTACATGAGCAGCTTGCTGGAATTGAAGGTCTCAGGCAAGTACTTGTGGTTGGATCTTGATGCATTGAGACACACCACTTCATAAGTCAATATCTATGAATATGTGCATGTTGTAGTCTGTGAAGAGCTTGATTCCCATGTTGGTTATACATAGCATGGAATCTGATGGTAATCCTGGAGAACTGATGTAATGGGTGCATTAAAGATGGTATGAATCCAGACATGGGTTCCGGAAGTTTTGGTAGATTTGAACAACCAAAAGTACATACCTTCTCATGTAGATGTTGGAGTACTCAACCAAGTGTCCTGCATCCGAACTTGCTCTACACAGTCTAAGCATGAACTTAGTCCTTTGAAGCATACTGTTAGGTGATGACTCCTGTAGAGCCACAGTGGGTGAGTACAAATGATAGCTCATGAGGCTCTCTGCCAAAGAGACACAGTTAGGTAGGTGTACTCAGAGAACAGTCGGCAGCTTATCAGCAGCTCGAAAGAGGTTGGTAATTGATATCCATTGTAGAGCCACAGTGAGTGAGTACCGAGTGTGGCTCAAGAGGCTCTCTGCCAAAGAGGCACATTTGGTCGAGGGTACTAAGAGAGAAGTGGAAATATCACCAATGCCTCAAAGAAAGCTGTTCAGTAATATTAACTGTAGAGCTATAGTAAAGAATCACATAGGATAGCTCAAGAGACACAGTTGGGCGGCTGTACAAATAAAGCAGCGAGCGTGCTCACCAACAGCTTGAAGCAGGCTGTTAAGTGAGAGTCACAGTGGGCGAGAGATAGAGGGTGGTTCACGACGCTGTCTGTGAAGAAGCACACTTGCGTGAGGGTGCTCAGAGCCAGTAGCGTAGCCAGGATTTGTGTATGGGGGGAGGGGGTTAAGAAGCATGGTCCCCCACTATAAAAGCGGGGGGTGGGGGGTCCTCCCCCGGAAAAATTTGGATTTTAAGGTGTAAAATAGTGCTATTTGAGCAGTATTCGGTACCTATCTTTAAATATATTAATGGTAAAAAAATATTATTAATTTTATAATAAAAAAATTGTTTCAGTGATGAAGTAAGAAATTAATTAAAGACATTTAAATCAATCCAAGTGCCTTGTTTACGTCCACTCAAAATCATAAATCATGCTCGAAGCTCTACAATAAAAAAAAGGAATAAAAATGGTTGGGTTTCGGCAGAACTGGCATATTCCTGGAAACAATGAGCTTTAGGTTGAATAATTACCCAGTCACCACCTGCTTATAATTACCTCGCTGGTTAAATACAATAGGTGTAAGATATTTAAAAGCTTGGGACCCGTCACGGCGTCACAACCTTATATCTTCTGCTCGCGTCAGGGGTAGGGGAAGGGAAGGAGAATCGGTAGGGCTCGCTTACTCTTCTTCCCCTCCAGTGCAGTGGCCGGTGATAGCAGTAAGACACCCAGGCTTCTAGCTAACCTGCTTTTAGTTAAGAAAAAATAATTGGGGGGGGGGGGAGTTAGAACCCCTAAAATCCCCCCCCCTAGCTACGCCACAGCTCAGAGCGCAGTGAATGACTCAGACAACCTCTAAGCGGGCTGTTATATAATATTGCCTGTAGAACCACAGTGTGGAGGCACAGAGGTCGGCTCACGAAGCTCTCCACAGTTCAGTGGGTGTACACGGCTCACTATCAGCTCACAGCAGACTGCTAGATGATATCACGTGAAGAGCCCTGATAGGCAAGCATAGAGGCTGGCTCTCGAGAAGTGTATATTAGGGCATGCGGCGTCAGGCTTCGAGGTTTGGAGCCGGAGGAGCTACCGCCATCTTGGATTGTGACTCCTTAACTGCCGTCTTGGTCTCAAAAATTACTCAAAATGACTCAATGTCTAAAACAAATTCCCAATTTTGAGTAAAAAAAAAATCAAATTTTACGAGAAAATATCCTGTTTTATCCCTCGGAAATTCAATAATTCCAAATTCTAAAATCTTAAAAATATTTTTGCCTGATACAAATTCCTAAAATGGATTAAAACTCACAATATAAAGCCGCCCTTAACCCACCGAGGTCATGACCTTGACATTGACCATGACAGTAATACTAAAATTCTTATTTTTCAACAAAAATTACCCCAAAAAAAATATAATTGCTTACTTTAATTGTTTGGTAATTGTTTTGTTTGAGTCCTCGGTTCGATTCTTATTGAGAGTTCATATATAATTTATTTATTAAAAAATTGTAATTATTAATAAAATTTTTAAATAATATTAAAAAATTCCTATGTAACTCTCGCAATCTTGAATTTTTTCCTAACTGCTGCCATTGGCGTTACGGCCTCCATCCTGAAAATCCGTTTTATTTATGCTATTGTATAAAAAACTCAAAGTCATGAAAAAACTAACTAATCGAATTTTAATAATTTATAATTATTTAATATAATACACTCATGACTTTGGTTTGAACCTAAGTGACGGAAAAAATAAAATAAACTTTGACGACCTCCCACTACTAATGTCAAGGAATATATATCGCTAGCTAGTATGACATCTAGTCCACCATCATATTTTCGTCTGCTGGAGGCTACCATCTTGTTTTCGTTTGTTAAAGTTTCGGCCACCATATAAATTTAATGTTTACCCGCAAGAGTGCAGTAACCATCTACTATTACTGTGGAAAACGTCCTCTTGAAATTAGATGCCATCTGGGAAATAAGTAGTTATTTAGTTACAAAGTAAAAAAAAATCCAAAATTAATCTGAAAATTCACTCTATAATAAACTGATTGATTCCATCGATTCCTGTCCTAGGTTCGATACTTGTTCAATGCAAAAAATTAATTTAATGTAAAAAATTATTAATTTCTATAAACGTTATGGAAGGTCCTAAAGAAACTCAAATTCCTCATATACCAGTCTCCAATAAGTCGATATCACAGTCATATTGTAAATTTGTTATTATTTAGCTATAAAATCGGGAAAACTTCCACAACTCATCAAAAAATCACTTATTAAAATAAGGATTGACCGGAAGGATTTCTGTCTTTGTTTTGATTCTCGACCAATGTTAAGAATAAAAAATCTTAAATTAACTTTAAATTTCTGTTTCCCATTACCTATCGTGGAGTTTATTAATCATTCAATATACGAAAAACAACACTAGTCAAGAAACCTGTCCAACGAATTAAACAGATTTCGCGTTGCATAACGTGGAAGTCTGTTATTTTCGATGCATGAAATACATTCCAACCAGTTAATGTACAATATTATACATATAGAACAAGTGTCTTCGCACCACGAGACCAGGTAGTAAACAACTTCAGACGTATTGTCCAGAAATGTCCGATCCTCAAGACCTTCTTCGTCGATAGCTAATATTAAATATTTCAAGCACCAAGAAAATGTTTTCGAACTGTCAGGTCTAAAGTATCGATAAAATCAATTACAATCATTTAGACCAACAGAATATGTTATATCTATACTAATATTATAAAGCTGAAGAGTTTGCTTGTTTGAACGCGCTAATCTCAGGAACCACTGGTCCGATTTGAAAAATTCTTTCAGGGTTGGATAGTACATTTATCGAGGAAGGATATAGGCTATATTATATTATAAATAACATTAGGGAACCTTACTAAAAGTCCAATTTAGAATCAAATGCGTTGGAGGGGGTTAGATACAACATGCAGTACACGAACGAAGTGTGTGTTGAAAATGCCGCAGGCGCTAGAAGTTTATTTCCTATTGCCTATTAACATTGTTGCCACGCACTATATGCCTTATCATTCTTAATTTTCCCATACAAGTAAAAAAAACACCCGTTTGATATTAACAACGAAGCAATCAGTACCCTCATAAGAGTTCAATTAGTATTTAAATACTTTTTATCACTTTAAATCGCAAACCTAAACAATTGTTTTTTTTTTCCTTTCTCTGTGTTTAATTTGTTTTTATTACCCTTTTTTTCAAGTATATATATTTTACAGACTTGAAACTTCACAGTAATGTTCCTTATGTTACGCAGGATGACATTTTCTGAAAATTAGATCCCATGGGTGGTTAAAACCAGGCAACAGTGGGTACTTTGTCTGCATGAGAACAGGATTTTGCATTTTTCATGCCTTCTGCGTCTCCATGGCAACGGGCATCGCGCGGCAGTGGCGTACCCACAAGGAGGGGCATGTATAATGAGCGGCGCAAGAGTGATCTGCCTGTAGACTGCCGTAGCGAAGTACGGGTACATCAGTTGTACGTTGCGTGCACGAGTCGGGAAACCATCGGTGCTATTCATTTTCTCTCCGGTACATTATACAGCATTGTAATAAATTTTCACTGAATTTTTTTTATTTACCATTACTGTAAATGGGAGATGTGGCTTAATTTTTTTCCCATTAGTACAGCCGTGCGAAGCCGGGTCGGGCAGCTAGTGCATGATAAAGGACCAAGAATCCCTAAAAAAATCTTTAACCTAGTCCAAGAGGTTTAAAAAATGTAAATATCCAGAGGTACTACAGATTTGACTACACGCATTTAACGAAACGACACACAACAAATAAAAGAAACGATCATACTGTACACTCACTCGACGCACAGTACACACACTGAATGCACAGAATGCACTGAATGCACACATGCTGTACACAAACGGACGTAAAGTTCAAGCTCATATCAAGTAGATCCTCCATACTTTGGAATATTGATGGACACTTAAAAAGGAAGATTTTAAACGATAAATAAGCGTCAACATCTACGATTTCGAGTTCTTACAGTAATTCCTGTGAATGTGCTGATTTCTACGGTGATTGCTACAGTGACTCTGAAGCTGGTGTCGTGAACGAAGACTGTGCTGAAGCAGCTAAAGCAGGCAAGATCGAAGACTGTGATGAAGTCGCGATATCAAAACCTTGGAAACGTTGGATTTAAATAAATTATTCTGATAAAACTTATGATGATGACTGGAACGATAGTGATATTAAAAGTATTTATAAGGAAGTTGGTAGCAGAAGAGATTGTTTACACATAATGGGAATATACAAACATATTAGTTGTCAGGTTAAGACTTCTACATGCTTCTGTTAGTGCAGGAAACTATTCGCACATCAAAGAAGTAGCCTTCGTACTCAAAGAACTGAGGGAAGCAGGCTACATACTATAATGACTTGTTTTACCTGCATTAGTGAAGGCTTCCATGAGCTTCATAGGAAAGTGTCAACAGGTGAAGTACATTCACGTGAACCTTCAACTGTGTGTAACACTATCCTTAAAAATACTAAAATAAATTAAGTCATGAGTGTATTATATTAAATAATTATAAATTATTAAAATTCGATTAGTTAGTTTTTTCATGACTTTGAGTTTTTTATACAATAGCATAAATAAAACGGATTTTCAGGATGGAGGCCGTAACGCTAATGGCAGCAGTTAGGAAAAAATTCAAGATTGCGAGAGTTACATAGGAATTTTTTAATATTATTTAAAAATTTTATTAATAATTACAATTTTTTAATTAATAAATTATATATGAACTCTCAATAAGAATCGAACCGAGGACTCAAACAAAACAATTACCAAACAATTAAAGTAAGCAATTATATTGTTTTTTGGGGTAATTTTTGTTGAAAAATAAGAATTTTAGTATTACTGTCATGGTCAATGTCAAGGTCATGACCTCGGTGGGTTAAGGGCGGCTTTATATTGTGAGTTTTAATCCATTTTAGGAATTTGTATCAGGCAAAAATATTTTTAAGATTTTAGAATTTGGAATTATTGAATTTCCGAGGGATAAAACAGGATATTTTCTCGTAAAATTTGATTTTTTTTTTACTCAAAATTGGGAATTTGTTTTAGACATTGAGTCATTTTGAGTAATTTTTGAGACCAAGACGGCAGTTAAGAAGTCACAATCCAAGATGGCGGTAGCTCCTCCGGCTCCAAACCTCGAAGCCTGACGCCGCATGCCCTAATATACACTTCTCGAGAGCCAGCCTCTATGCTTGCCTATCAGGGCTCTTCACGTGATATCATCTAGCAGTCTGCTGTGAGCTGATAGTGAGCCGTGTACACCCACTGAACTGTGGAGAGCTTCGTGAGCCGACCTCTGTGCCTCCACACTGTGGTTCTACAGGCAATATTATATAACAGCCCGCTTAGAGGTTGTCTGAGTCATTCACTGCGCTCTGAGCTGTGGCGTAGCTAGGGGGGGGGGGATTTTAGGGGTTCTAACTCCCCCCCCCCCCAATTATTTTTTCTTAACTGAAAGCAGGTTAGCTAGAAGCCTGGGTGTCTTACTGCTATCACCGGCCACTGCACTGGAGGGGAAGAAGAGTAAGCGAGCCCTACCGATTCTCCTTCCCTTCCCCTACCCCTGTCGCGAGCAGAAGATATAAGGTTGTGACGCCGTGACGGGTCCCAAGCTTTTAAATATCTTACACCTATTGTATTTAACCAGCGAGGTAATTATAAGCAGGTGGTGACTGGGTAATTATTCAACCTAAAGCTCATTGTTTCCAGGAATATGCCAGTTCTGCCGAAACCCAACCATTTTTATTCCTTTTTTTTTATTGTAGAGCTTCGAGCATGCTTTATGATTTTGAGTGGACGTAAACAAGGCACTTGGATTGATTAAAATGTCTTTAATTAATTTCTTACTTCATCACTGAAACAATTTTTTTATTATAAAATTAATAATATTTTTTTACCATTACAATATTTAAAGATAGGTACCGAATACTGCTCAAATAGCACTATTTTACACCTTAAAATCCAAATTTTTCCGGGGGAGGACCCCCCACCCCCCGCTTTTATAGTGGGGGACCATGCTTCTTAACCCCCTCCCCCCATACACAAATCCTGGCTACGCTACTGGCTCTGAGCACCCTCACGCAAGTGTGCTTCTTCACAGACAGCGTCGTGAACCACCCTCTATCTCTCGCCCACTGTGACTCTCACTTAACAGCCTGCTTCAAGCTGTTGGTGAGCACGCTCGCTGCTTTATTTGTACAGCCGCCCAACTGTGTCTCTTGAGCTATCCTATGTGATTCTTTACTATAGCTCTACAGTTAATATTACTGAACAGCTTTCTTTGAGGCATTGGTGATATTTCCACTTCTCTCTTAGTACCCTCGACCAAATGTGCCTCTTTGGCAGAGAGCCTCTTGAGCCACACTCGGTACTCACTCACTGTGGCTCTACAATGGATATCAATTACCAACCTCTTTCGAGCTGCTGATGAGCTGCCGACTGTTCTCTGAGTACACCTACCTAACTGTGTCTCTTTGGCAGAGAGCCTCATGAGCTATCATTTGTACTCACCCACTGTGGCTCTACAGGAGTCATCACCTAACAGTATGCTTCAAAGGACTAAGTTCATGCCCAGACTGTGTAGAGCAAGTTCGGATGCAGGACACTTGGTTGAGTACTCCAACATCTACATGAGAAGGTATGTACTTTTGGTTGTTCAAATCTACCAAAACTTCCGGAACCCATGTCTGGATTCATACCATCATTAATGCACCCATTACATCAGTTCTCCAGGATTACCATCAGATTCCATGCTATGTATAACCAACATGGGAATCAAGCTCTTCACAGACTACAACATGCACATATTCATAGATATTGACTTATGAAGTGGTGTGTCTCAATGCATCAAGATCCAACCACAAGTACTTGCCTGAGACCTTCAATTCCAGCAAGCTGCTCATGTACCAGCATTACACCGACACGAAACAACCTTAAAGGGCTGCATGATGTGTCTGCCACTGCCTGTTCGCAATTTTAGATAGGTAGATGCCACCATCGATGTCATGGTGGTGCCTGATGGACCAGAGGGGTACATTCTGGAGGTGTATGTGGAGTAACCACAAGAACTCCATAAAGGCCAAAGTGACAAGCCTTTATTGCCCATCAATGAGTGCCCTCCAGGTGAAGATGTTTGATATCAACACCACCAAAAATCAATCAGGTAGGAATGACTTCAAGAAGGATCTTCAAGCTTGCCGAAAACTACACTTTAGGCAATCTTATCAAGAACAAGCACAAACACCAGAAGATTGTCCTCAGTTTTAGTGAGAAATGGACACATAAGCTGGTGGCCAAGCCTATGTTTCTGGATCGCATAGTCTACAGTGAAGATCTAGTCTTGATCCACCTGCCTCGCAAATCCACGATCTTTGATCGACTAATATTCACCAGGTTCACAGACTTGGACTCGTCAAATATGTTGATGTGCCACTTCCACTTCAATGTGATGCTCCCAAAGAATGGTACTGACCTTGAACTAAAACCATTAACAGCTTCATCTACGAAATAGGCACAGTGGATATTTACTTGACATGGTAAATTACTCTGAATTCTTGCAGAAATAGATACAAGCAGTTACCCCAACGGCCATCGATGTAACTCACCCAAGAAAGTAGTGGGTAAGTTTAAGAATGTATGTGAGGGCAAGACGATGGCAGAATTCGTCGGCTATCGCACCAAGCTCTTAATTTTACTGTGTGAGAGAACCATTGCCAAAAAGTTTGAAGATGTCTAGAATTGCTTAGTAGTCAACAAGCTATTCTTCAACAACTGACTACACTCTCTGGAACACCACATCGACCTATGCCTGCCAATTTACGCCATCCAGTCGCACCAACATAAGGTGTAAACAGAGTGCACAAACACACATGCCATGGTGACACGACAAACAATGCATCTGTGAAGATGGGGTACATAACTT
The DNA here is from genome assembly GCF_032445375.1 of Bacillus rossius redtenbacheri. Taxonomy (NCBI): domain Eukaryota; kingdom Metazoa; phylum Arthropoda; class Insecta; order Phasmatodea; family Bacillidae; genus Bacillus; species Bacillus rossius. The sequence goes on along the minus strand of NC_086337.1, from coordinate 3,385,310 downwards.
CCAGACCGGTGTAATGCCATGTAGATGTTATAACGGGTATTCGCCTACAATCCATTACACTTGTTTACTGCGCTGTAATAGGTGTGTTTCATCGCATCCCTGGAAGGATACAAACTTCTGCACTTTCCAGTGCGAGGGTCACGCAGCTCGTTGTTGAGTTTGGTGACTCACAAAGCTTGAGCGAAGCTAAATAAGAAGCTTCTCGTCCAATTAACTGCAATGTGGCAGAGTTTCAAAGATCATAATAAATATTATTCTGGTTCATAATGACCATTGCCACAAGAGGGGTTTATAACTCCAGTTTTTGCAGAGGTGAAAGAGACCAGCACAGGTGCTCCCAAGATACTGAACCACCACAACAAAAGACCCAGCGAAGCTCTGCCAGCCCTCTGTGCTATCCAAAGGACATAATCGGGCCAAGACCTTGTCACTAGGAAACACAATCGATGTTGTCACCAGTATCCAGGGTCCTGGGTTCAAGTCCTGAGTCAATGAGTGAATACTCACTCGGTAAGTAATGAGTAAGAAACATTGAAGAAATGAGTAAAAAGCGATAGAGTGAGGGGGCAGCAGGGGCATAGAAGGAGGATGATGTTGTTGGTTTGAGTCTCGGACAAGCGAACAACATGCGCTCGGCAAGTGTCGGTAGTTGAAAGAGTAGCACCCAGCAGGATAACAAACAACTGACATCTTGGGTGACATGTTCGAGTCACTGGACGAGTAAGAAACAATCACCCGGCGAGTACGAGCAACCCAACAAGTAGGAGGAAGCAGACGAGGCTCTAAAGTCCTTGAGTGCTTTTGGCTTCAATGAAGTGTTATAGCATGAACAGCGAGTGGGATGCAGAGGTTGTTTGATATCATGGCTGGTTTGAGTCCTACTGCGACTAGTGGCGGCCATTCAGTCGAGAGGAAGACACCCATTCCTTGTGGTGCAGATGAAATGTGGAGATCGCCCTGAGCTGCGGCGAGCAGCGTGGAGAAGCTATGCGTACTGCCGAGAGCTGGCATGTGACCACAGATCAAGGCGAGAAGCGGTAATTCTCGGTGGTGTTTACCATAACATGTGATTTAAAGAACAAATATGGTGGCTAGTAATTTAAATGCTAGGTATATAAAAAAAATTTAAGAACTTCATTTGTTAATAAGCTCATACATATTAATAGATATTTATTGCATGCTTGTAAGTTATATTTTAATTTTCTATGGCAACATAATCTTAAAAAAACTAAATTGTATTAATGCACATACTGGAATAAATTACCCGAATAAATTTTTAAGCACACAGTTATAAGTTTTTTTTCTATCGTGTGGGTGTTGTATATATTTTATGCATATTGTTTATTCCCTTATTCTTTATGTTCACAGCTTATCAACAGTGAAGTACAATAATTTTAAGTTGTGATTTAGTATTTCAATTTCACAACACAGGAGTATTCTATATGTTTAATGAAAGCATATAATTGAGTAGTTTTGTCAATAAATATTTTGTCTGAACCTTTTGTGGTATGACACATACACACACTCACATATCCCATATCCTGTTCGCAGATAGTAAACAAAAATGTGCCACTCTGCTGGTGCAAGTGAGTACGGAGCTCTAACAGGGAAATAGGTCCCTTCTTTTCCAAACAGAACTAGCAAAGCTATGAGATCTCGAATGAATTGTTTTTGTGTGTTTTTTCATTTGTTGTCAAACCATACTGTGCCATCATGGCACTTGCAGGTTACTGCTGGATCCAGGAACTTTCCAAGTCTATGCTACTACAACTACTGACTCTGAGTCAGTGATGCTTGACGAGTTGAGGCAGTTACTCAATTCTGACAGCTAAACCATATATCCGGTCGGTAGAGTAGATGGTAATAATAATTACATCTCTATATATGATGACTGAAACAGATCCTGAGAATATTGTTACGATTTACTGCAGGTTCGTAAAGGATAGCCCAATTTAAGATTTTTATTACAAACAGTTTTATTTATGCTACTATTTACATTACTAGTTAGTAATATAAAAATGCCAATTAATCAATTGTACTTAAAAAAAATGTTGCTTCCCCAGTCACTGGTTTCTTACACACCGCACACCTCGCTGGGCCGCACCTCTGGCGCAACTCTCGCCGCAGCACCCCTCGTGGACCTCCGTCACCGCACTCCGCCGCCGCCGTCGCACTTCCCCGACGCCTCGCTCGGAACTCTGCCGCGCCCGTGACACTATCGCCCGGAACTGAACTCTTTGCCCTGGAACCTTCGTCCAGGGACTTCGTCGCTCTATCGCCCGGAAACTCCGCCGCGGGAAATCTCCCGACTTCACTCTGAACTCCTGAGGCCGGCATCCCCCGGCTTTTATATCAGCCCAGACACCTTCCAGAACTCCCGAGCACGGCTGGTGCCAGTCGCGTCATTCCGCGCCGACCCGACGGCAGAAATCTCTCGAAACACGTGTCGGCGGCTCGCGTAACTCCGCAGCTGTCAGGTTTCGGATGTCCAACTAACAGCGCCGCGCGGGGAGTTTAGGGCTGAAGGGAGGGGAAGCGGTTGGCTAGAGTTGTGTTCACCCCTAGATGACCACCAGAGGTACCATCATGTATTTCCTTGAACACCTCTGCCACTAGACTCTTTGGAAGGAGTAGTTGCATGGTAACTACTTTTCCATTCGGACTCTCCCATGCCCTCATTAGTAGCCCATCCACAATTCTCAAGGAATCCCACTGTGCCCAGTAAGCTTTCACCGCCCATCGGTCATTGGAGATTTCATGCCATGTTGGGCGTCCAGTACCACTCTCTAGCCAGCTTATGATAGGTGCCAGGTCAGGATCTTGCCACTGCACTGCCTTCAAGCTGGCACTATCCGATTTTTCTTCCCCGTTAATTATCGTTGTTCGCCGAACATCTTCGATCCCCTCATTATTCTCTGCCTTGTTTCAATGGTTACAGTCGACCTTGCAAGGCCTTCGGGAGAGGGCATCGGCATTGCTGTGAATTCGGCCTTTCCTGTGTTCTATCCGACAGTCATATTGCTGTATCTGTTCAATCCACCTAGCCAGTTGTCCCTCTGGATTCCTGAACTGTAGTAGCAACTTAAGTGCGGCATGGTCTGTGCGTAAAAGAAATTTTCGAATTTTGTACTAATGCCCTTTCGATCATCTTAGTTTTTATTTTTTTTAATGTGTTAATATTATAAAATTAATAATTTTATTAAAAAAGTTTTTCTTTTATATATAAGTAGCTGCAATACCCGGCGTTGCCCAGGCTGAACACAGGGTGTAGTTAGTAATTGTCTTCTTAATTTGAATGTCAAGTATGAAAATTAATTTATATCACTTTCAGATCCCGACAGACGTTGTTCTGCCAGTTTATGGTTATTTACCTGGTCTGTATGTAATTTAGAATTTATAAAGAAATACAGAAAAAAGCTGAAAAATAAGAGATTACTAATATCGAAAAGATTCCATTATCTAGCTAATGCTCGGCCTGCATTGCAATGCCTCATACAGTTTTGTTTTGTAATATGTTTGAAGTAGTTCCACATATACAAATAATCTATCTCTCTATATATATTTATTTCTATTTACATCTATGTATATCTCTATATATATTTATCTCTATATCTACATATACTTATACTTCCCACTATCTCTATATCTTCTTTATATAAGTCTCTATATAGGTATATACATCTATAGGTATATCTCTTTATCTAACCCATTTCATTCTCTATATCTCGCTCTATCTAAACTTATCTCTCCGTCTCTATCTCACTCTCTCTCTCTCTCTCTCTCTCTATATATATATATATATATATATATATATATATATATATATATATATATATATATATAGCGGCAGTACCCAGCGTTGCCCGGGCTGAACACAGGCTGAAGGGGAACTATTTAGAGATCAGATGTAGTTAGTAATTGTCTTCTTTATTTGAATATCAAGTGCGCAAAATAATTTATATCACTTTCAGATCCCGACAGATGTTGTTCTGCCAGTTTATAGTTATTTACCTGGTCTGTATGTAATCTAGACTCTATAAAGCAATATAGAAAAAAAAACTGAAAAATAAGGGATTACTAATATTGAAAAGATTCCATTATCTAGCTAATGCTCGGCATGCATTGCAATGCCTCATTCAGTTTTGTTTTGTAACATGTTTGATGTAGTTACACATATACAAATAATCTATCCATGTCTCTAAATATATATTTATCTCTATCTACATCTATAGTCCTGTATATCTATGTATCTTTCTATCTGTATTTATCTCTTTATATCTACATATATACCTCACAGTATCTCTATGTATTCTATATGAGGATACTGATTGCTTCGTTGTTAATATCACACGGGTGTTTTTTACATGTATGGGAAAATTAAGAATGGTAAGGCATCTAGTGCGTGGCAACAATGTTAATAGGCAATAGGAAATAATCTTCTAGCGTCTGCGGCATTGTCACCACACACTTCGTACGTGTACTCCATGTTGTATCTAACCCCCTCCAATGCATTTTATTCTAAATTGGACTTTTAGTAAGGATCCCTAATGTTATTGATAATATAATATAGCCTATAGCCTTCCTCAATAAATGTACTATCAAACACTGAAATAATTTTTCAAATCGGACCAGTGGTTCCTGAGATTAGCGCGTTCAAACAAACAAACAAACAAACAACCAAACAAACTCTTCAGCCTTATAATATTAGTATAGATATATATCATTCTATCTCTGTCTCTCTTTTATATTTAAATAAATTGTGTCATGCGTGCGCACTTATACAACAAAAACAGACGAAGTGCCGCTATATAAAATGAAATGAACACATTTTTTGACACGATTCGTGCTCCAACTATTGAAAAATAGTTATATTGTCTCATTAAACTTCATGGGCATGCGCATAAATAACATATCACCAAAATTTCATCGCAATCGGATGAATGGTATAGGAACGCATACGGCACAAACAAACGAAAATTAAAGACATGACAAACGCATCAAACGATGGTGCGTTTAAAATTCAAGGCAACTCTATCTATTGACGAAGTTAAGAACAAAACTGTTATTAGCGCCTTTATTTTGCTAGCCGCTGCGAGCTCCACTAAGCGGACTTCTCACAGGAGAAAAATATGAATTTGCCAGACTTTACTATGTGTATGATCGTGTGGCACACATAGAGAAATGACACTCACTCACTATTTGTATGTCTATGACCTATGATTTTTTGTGTTATAAAATAAAATTATCACTTTTTCACTCCCTTAGGGAAGGAATTTCATATTAATATGGGGTATATGTGTTAATCCAGGTTATAAGCTAGCTGTAGGCCAAATTTCATTCAAATCCATTCAGTAGTTTTTACGTGAAAGAGTAACAAACATCCATCCATACTTGCAAACTTTTATAATATTAGTAGGATATGTTTTTTTGGCAAATTTGCCTTTTTGTTTTTACGCCTTTTTTAAATTTTTATAACATTTTTCTTTTTTTGTAGTAACTTAATTTCTTACTGATATAATTTTTGTTAAATAACACAGATGCACTAAAATATATAATTTTTTGTCAATTTTTTTTTATTATTTCATATATAAATAAATATCAGAAACAATTTTGATTTATACGGGAATAAGTTTTTTTTTTTACATTTTGCGTGTAGTAAATTAAAGTGTTTGTTATATTGAGCATTCTTCAACGGGCGCCTTAGTTGCCTTACAAGCTGCTACTACTTCATATTACAGCACGAGCCATGTTGTGTGTGTGTGAGGGAAGCTGGCGTGGTGCTGCCAGGAGTGAATACCCCTTTTGGTCACACGCCTCGGTGAAAAAATAAGTAACGTGTATTTTATATATTTATAAATTTATAAATATTTGTGTTTTTATATTTTTCCATTTTTTGATAATGATTACGGACTTGCTATACATCAGACGTGATGTCAAAATCCAAAATGGTTATAAATTCTAGAATTCAAGTTGGTAACTATGATGTCACATTCTATGATTACAGAATCCAAGATGGCCACTGGGTTCAAGGTCATTCAGAATTGTGACTGGGGTCAAGGACATATTTCAAGGGCATCCAAGCTGATGGCCGGCTCCTCTGCTCCTCAGTCCGCAGGCTGGCGCCGGATCGGCATAATCATACTACTCAGCACTCATACCCTCAGGAGTTAAAAACGTTCTTTGGATAACAGCATTAATATTTATTTATAAAAAATGGTATGTAAAACAATATACAGCGTACACCTTTATTTCGAAAATTTCCTTTTATTATTTTGGAAATTTTTTTATTTGTTGTCGAATTTTTTTTTGCTCTCAATTTTCGTAGATAATTAAAAACCATATATAACTCTTATAATATAAGTAATTAAATAAATGTTTACATATGCATATATTGCAATGTTGCTCGCTTGATTACCTAAATAAACTTATGAACGTAAATAAACTCTGATAAAATACAAAAATCCATTATTTCACTATACAAATGACAGCTAATAGCACATTAGATTAGCAATTTTAAATATCCATATGTATATGGTTAAATTTCTACCTTAATTTTATTGAAACATTTATGTTATAGAGACTATTCATTATTTTATTATAATTTTACTATAAAACAATATAAGAATTTCTTTATGATATCCAATTACAAAGTAGTTAGCTAAATGCGCCACTATGACCCGACCAATAACTCACAGGGCTGTGTTGTGTACACGGAATGCTGTAAGAACAGGAGTGCGTGCAGAGCAGATGAAACGCAACTGGCCGCACCACACTCGCTAGCACACAGGAGACTCACCAGTCGTCGGGGTCGCAGTCCCGGAAGCCCTTGGCGAAGGGGTTGCTCGCAATCTTCAACTGCGTGATCTGCAACAACACAGGCGCCGTCAGCTCCACTGGCGACCACCGAGCTCATCCAACTCCGCGCTCATCCAACACCGAGCTCATCCAACACCGCGCTCATCCAACACCGCGCTCATCAAACACCGCGCTCATCCAACACCGCGCTCATCCAACAACGCGCTCATCCAACACCGAGCTCATCCAACACCGCGCTCATCCAACACCGACCTCATCCAACAACGCGCTCATCCAACACCGAGCTCATCCAACACCGCGCTCATCCAACACCGCGCTCATCCAACACCGCGCTCATCCAACACCGACCTCATCCAACAACGCGCTCATCCAACACCGAGCTCATCCAACACCGCGCTCATCCAACACCGACCTCATCCAACAACGCGCTCATCCAACACCGCGCTCATCCAACACCGCGCTCATCCAACACCGACCTCATCCAACAACGCGCTCATCCAACACCGCGCTCATCCAACACCGCGCTCATCCAACACCGACCTCATCCAACAACGCGCTCATCCAACACCGAGCTCATCCAACACCGCGCTCATCCAACACCGACCTCATCCAACAACGCGCTCATCCAACACCGAGCTCATCCAACACCGCGCTCATCCAACACCGACCTCATCCAACAACGCGCTCATCCAACACCGCGCTCATCCAACACCGCGCTCATCCAACACCGACCTCATCCAACAACGCGCTCATCCAACACCGAGCTCATCCAACACCGCGCTCATCCAACACCGCGCTCATCCAACACCGCGCTCATCCAACACCGACCTCATCCAACAACGCGCTCATCCAACACCGAGCTCATCCAACACCGAGCTCATCCAACACCGAGCTCATCCAACACCGCGCTCATCCAACACCGCGCTCATCCAACACCGAGCTCATCCAACACCGAGCTCATCCAACACCGCGCTCATCCAACACCGAGCACATCCAACACCGCGCTCATCCAACACCGAGCTCATCCAACACCGAGCTCATCCAACACCGAGCTCATCCAACACCGAGCTCATCCAACACCGAGCTCATCAAACACCGCGCTCATCCAACACCGAGCTCATCCAACACCGAGCTCATCCAACACCGCGCTCATCCAACACCGAGCTCATCCAACACCGCGCTCATCCAACACCGAGCTCATCCAACACCGAGCTCATCCAACACCGAGCTCATCCAACACCGAGCTCATCCAACACCGCGCTCATCCAACACCGCGCTCATCCAACACCGCGCTCATCCAACACCGCGCTCATCCAACACCGCGCTCATCCAACACCGAGCTCATCCAACACCGAGCTCATCCAACACCGAGCTCATCCAACACCGAGCTCATCCAACACCGAGCTCATCCAACACCGCGCTCATCCAACACCGAGCTCATCCAACACCGCGCTCATCCAACACCGCGCTCATCCTACACCGAGCTCATCCAACACCGAGCTCATCCAACACCGAGCTCATCCAACACCGAGCTCATCCAACACCGCGCTCATCCAACACCGAGCTCATCCAACACCGCGCTCATCCAACACCGCGCTCATCCAACACCGCGCTCATCCAACACCGCGCTCATCCAACACCGCGCTCATCCAACACCGCGGTCATCCAACACCGCGGTCATCCAACACCGCGCTCATCCAACACCGAGCTCATCCAACACCGCGCTCATCCAACACCGCGCTCATCCAACACCGAGCTCATCCAACACCGCGGTCATCCAACACCGCGGTCATCCAACACCGCGCTCATCCAACACCGCGCTCATCCAACACCGCGCTCATCCAACACCGAGCTCATCCAACACCGCGCTCATCCAACACCGCGCTCATCCAACACCGCGCTCATCCAACACCGCGCTCATCCAACACCGCGCTCATCCAACACCGCGCTCATCCAACACCGCGGTCATCCAACACCGCGCTCATCCAACACCGCGGTCATCCAACACCGCGCACATCCAACACCGAGCTCATCCAACACCGCGGTCATCCAACACCGCGGTCATCCAACACCGCGCTCATCCAACACCGCGGTCATCCAACACCGCGGTCATCCAACACCGCGCTCATCCAACACCGCGCTCATCCAACACCGAGCTCATCCAACACCGCGCTCATCCAACACCGAGCTCATCCAACACCGAGTCTCATCGACAGCGCCTCGGGCGACAGAAAACTGATTTCGAAGTAGGTAATCGTTAAGACGCTACTGTCACTTGGGTTATATAGCGGGTTTCGTTTCTCGATACCCTCCCTTACTTTGTATCTAGAGAATGGGAATTTTGTCAAAACGACATCGTGACGTATGAAAACCACCTAAGTAATGGCTTTTTATGTTATATAAATAAAATCCATTCTTTGGGACAAAGTTTTGTTATTTTATAAAGTTATATTTAAGAAAAGTAATTTTAAATAAATAAAAAAGTATTGATAAATTCTATAGGTTACATACGCCGATTGTAAATATTGCAAGTTTACAACGGTGGCGAGGAGACTGATGCTGGGAAATTAATTATAAATAGGAAAGTAAACCCATGTGAATTTTGATATGTGGGGTGATTGGTTTATTGGTATGTTATTGGAACATAGTTTTATTTGGAGATTCGATAAGCTTTTGCTATGTCCAAAATATTTGAAAAAAATATCAAATTTAATATTAACAAATATTAACAGAATTAACTTTCTTCATTTAAATAAAATATTATTAGCATGTATATAATAAACAATAAAACTTTATTTACAAATGTTTTTTTATACTTATTTGTTTTTCACTAATTGTATAATATTTCAGAGTAAAACAATTTTAACTGCCGTTTTTCTGTTTCTTATGATGTTTAAATTTCTGCTATCCTTTCTGTAATATCTACATATGTGAAAGTGGACATTGAAGTTACTATGTTGGAAGAGAAGAAAGAATTATAGCATTTAGCATTAGCATTTTATTTTGATATTTGTTCATGAAAACGGTTATAATAAGTTTATTGTTTCGATTAAATTTGTATTTAATATTATATTTCTATACATTATAGACAAATTCGTATCCTACGTTTTTCTGTGTTAACATTATCGATATATAAATTGGTACAAACTATCTTTCAGGGGGTATGTGGCTATCAAAACTAAAAAATGTAACGTTAATGTAAAAATGAACGTCATGTATATGCGATATTTTTTGAAATTAAATTCCAAAATAGACGAACTTATTTCAGAAAATTGTAATTTGTGTCAAAAAATAACGAATTTCTAGGGCATAAATAAATATCACATGGGTTCGTGGCTGCCACATAAAATTCTGGCTTGTACTAGAACTCTATGCACAACAATGCGAAGTTCACACGCTAGCAGAATCTGTTTATGTATTTTTTGTAATTTTTTTTATTTTTTAATTTTTTATTTTTATATAAAAAATTATGTTTTTTTATGATATCAAAGAAAAGTGTGATGGTTTTCTCCGTGTGCTCCCGATTATTCTTGTCAATACGTTTGCTCCTGATTATTCTTGTCAATATGATGATGGTTTTCTCCGTGAGCTCCTGATTATTCCTGTGGTGCTTCTGTCTATTCTGAGAAACCGCTCTCTGCATGAAGGATTACCTAATCAGACATGACATTTTATTTGGAATTACATTTAATTCGTGAATTTCTGCTACTAAATCAGCACATGCATTTTTTTTTTACCATGTGGGATTCAAATCCATTACTCAGTCAAATAATATACTATGAGACATCTGAGAAGTACTAACATGCAAGACGAACTTCCTTCTCCCTGATGTCTAGCGAAGCCATCCTTCTTTTGAGTCCATAGTGAGTATCCCGCATCCCACATAAAATAACTAAATAATATTTACCTGCAAGCAACATGTGGTGTCATCTGTTGACAATAATCGACACTACTTTAAACAGGTTATTTTGCATGAGATAAATTAACTCTCACCACTGAATGGAGCTATTGTAGTCAGTTAGAGTCATGTAGTCTCGTAGCCACGTAGCCTCGTGTCCTGGAAGCTTCGTAGTCCTGTAGCCTCGCAGTCTCGTAACCTTGTGTTCTGGAAGCTTCGTACTCTTGTAGCCTCGCGATCACGTAGCCATGTAGACTCGCAATCGCATTGTCTCGTAACCACATGATTCGTAGTCACGTAGTCATGATTCCTTGGAGTCTCGTAGACTTTTAGTTACGAAACCAAGTAGCCTTGTAATCTTATAACATAATGCTGTTTGAGCAGTTGGAGCAAAAGAGAAAATTCCGTCGAAGACAGATGCGGCAATTGGAGCCTTGTAGACGTGTGGCTTCGTAGTCAAGTACTCATGTATACATGCAGTTCTGTAGTATCGTAGCTTCGTAGCCTCTTGGTCTTGTAGTCATATAGCTCAAGGTATAAGACTATCATGGTGCAAATACTTTTGACATTATTGATTGTTGGAGCCGTAGGCAGTTGGAGCATTTGTAGCTGATGGAACTTTGGAGCATTGAAGATTTTGGAACATTTGGAGCATTTGGAGTTTTTGTAGCTTTGGAGCATTTGGAGCTGTTGAAGTATAAGCGCATTTGGAGCTGTTGGAGCTTTGGAACAATTGGGAGCTGTTGGAGCATTTGGAGCATTTGGAGCATTTGGAGCTGTTGGAGCATTTAGAGCGGTAGGAGCTTTTGAGCATTTGGAACGGTTGAAGCTGTTGGAGTCAATGACTGATGGAGCCAATGACTATTGGAGCCAATGCTTATGGAACTAAAAACTGGTGGATTCATAGACTGATGGAGACATTATATCCTAACTTAACATTGACGATCGCATCCTACCGAGTTGAATGTATGTGAGAATGTACCTCCTTTTCATTTAATGAGCTTTCGTTTTGTAGAATGTGCTTCCTTTTGATTGACGGTGCGTCCAAAATGTGCTTCCTTTTTGTTAATTGTGCTTTCAAATGTGCTGCATTTTTAATTGTGCTTCAAAATGTATTGCCTTTTTGTTGATGGTGTTTCCAAAATGTGCTATCTTTTTGTTGATGGTGCTTCCAAAATGTGCTTACTTTTTGTTGATTGTGCTTTCAAATGTGCTGCATTTTTAATTGTGCTTCAAAATGTGTTGACTTTTTGTTGATGGTGTTTCCAAAATGTGCTGCCTTTTTGATTATGCTTCCGAAATGTGCTGCCTTTTGTTGATGGTGCTTCCAAAATGTGCTGCCTTTTTCGTTGAATGGGCTTCTATTTTTAATGTTGTTTTGACTCTAGTATTATAGTAAATGGTTCTTGATTTGACTAGCGTATTATTCCATCCGGTTTATGTATATTTGCGAGTCCTAGACAGCAGGTCGTTCAGTTTGTTACTGACGTCGACAGTGTAAGGATCACCTAGTTTGTTTCTTCTGGTGCATAAGTCGCGTAATTACCTGTTCTTGTGAACTCGATGGCATCTTTACCGTCTTTAACGTCACACTCGATGGATGTTGTACCATCGTCTACGGGAACCCTGACGTCAGCGGCGATGGTTAAAGAGCATATCCCGTTGGCAACGTCAACATTGGAGGAGACTTCAACAGTCAAGGTACCGCCAGCAGAAGAGACTTTAATCCCGGTAGTGCTGGCTGCACAGGAAAAATCAGCGAACGCTGGTCCGCCATCGATGGAGACTTCAATGGGTTGTGATTCGTCATCAACTAACGAACATCGGTGCTGTTACTGCGAAAAGATTTTCTCAAACAACAGCAATGCTTGACGACATGAGAATAGAGAATGTGCTAAGAACCTTTATCGCAAAATGTTTGGCTGTGAGAAATGTCACAAGCAATTTGCAAGACAAGATAATATGAAAACGCACATGAAGATATGCAAAGGTCCTGCTGTTCGGCAGAAAGTAAAGGTTTCTATACAACAACGATGCATTGATGTTCATAAGATTATGCCTGGAGATGGTACAGCTGCGGCAACATCAGTGTCTGGATCGGGTCTGAAAGGCTCGTCTTCATCACCCCGGTATCCTTGCAGCTACTGCGATATGACGATCGCATTTGCTCATGGTTTACGGAGACATGAGAGGAGTAAATGTACGAAGAACCCATCTCGTATGAAGTTTCGCTGTGATAGTGTCATGAATGGTTTACTCGAATTGATAATTTGCGTCGACATGCGAAAAACTGTAAAGGTGAAGTCCGTGCGCCTACTGCTGAACTACCTGCAGAAATTTCGGCTCCTCGCTTTAGATTGGAGGCACGAAAGTGTACAAGCAAAAAACAGATGCGCAGCAACCGATTGCTATGGCATATGGACATGAAACTAAACCTAATACTGTGGTCGGTGCTCTACAGGTGAATGATAATGGCTTCTACTTGGCGCAGTCTGCATTTCGTGGAACATTGAAAAACTACTATTATCTAAATACGCTTAGTGAGTCGAAAGACATTTGTAATTTTCTTGACGATATCAGACAGAACATAATCAATCAGCTTACAGATGATGTAGCAACATACAGACATTTGAAATATAAATTGTGGTTAGACTGTATATATGGAAAGCCATATCCGTTACATGACAAAGTGAATAAATGTGCATTCAAGACATCGGCTGCCGTTATTTACAGTTCTGACGATGTGAAGCAAACTGTTAAACACGGTATCCAGAAACTCTGTCAAGAAGAGGAGGACTATGTCAGCAAAGGTTCTGGTTTGTCTCTGTCTAGTATAAACCGATTGGAGCTAAGAATTAGTCATTTCACGCCTATGCAGGGCTAAATGTTTATAGGATTGATAACTTTCGCAAGTGATCCTGTAGTATAATAGAAATTATGTAATAAATTATACGTTTGTAAAAGAACTTGCGGTGTTAAATTCCTCGAACCTGACACTTTTATGGTATTTTAATTAAATTCATTTTTAGCTACGTTCAGAAATCTAACCAAGTATCGATTCAATATGTAAAGTATTGTGTGGTTTTTTCGGTGAATTTTGGAACTTTTCCTGAACTTCTACTTCAATAAATAAATACTTTAAATATGGTGGACATAACGGCTTACTTGAGACTGGTAGTAGATGATTTTAAGTCTCTGTTAGGACTATGTTGATGATTTATTGAAATTATTATTTTTTACATAAAATTAAATTTTTTGCATCGACCAGAGATTGAACCAAGTAAAGGAATCGTTATAATCAATCATTACTTTAATGAGTGAATTTTTTGATGAATTTTGAACTTTTTTTCGTTAAAAATCGGGTAAAAAATAAAGATTTTCAAGATGGTGTCTGTAACAATAATTGTTACAGTGGTGACAATTAAAATGGTGGGTGCGTTGTAAGACATTTTTATTACTTTTTATTGGGAATATTTGAAATTTATTAATAAATTACTGCTTTACTCTCACCGGGAATCGAACCGAGGACCGAAAACAATTATGTAACTAAACATTTTAAGTAGGCAATTTTTTTCAATATTTTTTGGATTTTTTTTGGAATTTCTAGCAATGAAATTACGGATTTTCAAGATGGCTACCGTAACAATACATGCAACATTAATAGGATCCATTATGGCGGTCGTAATGTAAAGTGTAACGATGACATCGTACTCAACTAAGATGGCGGACATAACGAAACATGCATCATTTATATAATCCAAGATGGCGACCATAATGACAAGTGCAACAGTAGTTTTTAAGTAATATGTTATTACTTTTTTTATTATTCAATTCGATTAATTATTTTTTTAATAATTTTTTTAAATTTTTCCCATTTTTCTAACATACAAATTATGGATTTTCAAGATGGCGGACATGTCGTCATACTAGGTGACGATATATATACTTTAACATAAGTGGTGGGGGTCAGTCTGCCAGCAGCCACCATGGAGGAAGGAGTCTGTAGCCATTTTTTTGCACTCGTCGGGTTCGAACCGAGGACTCGTAAACATAAGTTTTTAAAAATATTTTAATTAAAATTTTATTAATTAATTTTTTTTTGTAAATTTTAAAATTTTTTTCATTAAAATCGGGTAATAAATAAAGATTTTGAAGATTGCGGGCGTAACGGAAATTGCAACGGTGACGTCAAAATCCTAAAAGAGGCTTATCGGAGGCTGTAGAAAAGGATGCTTAAGAGTGCGCGATACATGTGGTTCCGAGCAGCAAAATCGACGTTCGCGGCGGAGCAGATTCTGTAAATGCCATGACATAAAATGGATTTTGGTAAAATATTATTTACAGAGTAAGGATGGATCTTAAAAATGTTATTACTCGTAATTTCGGTATGCGTCTTATTTTATTATCTAATTATTCCTAAAAACGGCGAAGTTTAGTAGACGAATGCTAGTATAATTTGATTGGAAATGGGAAACAAAATAATAATATTTTACAACACATATGTGTGCATGAGTTAGAAACAGCAGGATGCATTTAGAAGCAATACCAGCTGAAAAATCTGTTCCGCCGTAACCTTTGTAATCGGTAGATGAAGAACGAATTTTAGACATCGTAGTTCACGCGTCCACACACAGAGGATCATTGCAGTAACACATAACAGATGTTGCACATGTCGGAGGTCGTCACTACTTGTTTTGTTGTATCGCGCTACCACGAAGCCACATTTTTAAATTGAAATAGGTGGGAAACGCTGCAATTGGTGGCAATAAGACGCATTTTAAAAATAATAGTGACAAAGGAAACCTGCTTCTTTCTGCAAGGCGGAAAAATAAAAGTTAGGTAACTTATTTTTAAATTGATGATATTAGTTTGTTTTTGATTGCAAAATCTTTAAAACGATTGTATAACACTTTCCATGTATCTGAATATTTCAAATAACAGCAGCGCAGAGACTGTAGCATCCGAGACCGGTCGCAACGTGGGAAGATAGCGCGGGAAAGGGCTGGCGGGGTGGGCCAGTGCGCATTCCACGTTCACACTAGAGGTGTAAATGTAACGAAAAAAAGCGTACCCGTATGTATTCGTTACTATAACAATCAGTACTCGTTACTATCGTATCGTTACTCGTTACTTCTGATACCGCATAACATGCAACGAATCAAGTCGTATTGCGTACGCGTACAGTATGACGTCGCGTAAATAATAATAAATAGAATATATACAATTTACAATATTTGATAATTAACAGTTTTTGTTAACAAGAAACAATTAAATCTTATTAGAGCGGCTTTATTATATTATCGCTTTTAAGATAATTTAAAAAACATGAAAATTCGCGATAATAAAAAACAAAAACATACATATTTCTAATATGTAAAAAAAGACTTTCTTACGTTGTTTCTGTTCCAATCTCAAACTTTGTCTACACACACAATACCTTTAATAAACAGTAAAAAACATGGACGACGAATTTCCAAATTATAATTTACTTAATAAACAAACATCGTTTTTTGTAACGTAAATTCATCGAATATGCGCGCGCATGCGTGAAACATACGAAAAATGCGAGTAACGAAATGCAGCCGTGTGTAACGTTTCGTTACTCGTATATAGACGGCGCACCCGTTACTCAGTAACGAATACATACGGTTTGCTACTGCTCTAGTTCACACGCTACGGCCGGAGGTTTTCCCCCCCCTCGTTGCAGTAATAGTCGTTAATATTTAATTATGTGTTGTTTATAACGACAAAATACACACAAGTACAAGTAATACCAAATATATTTAGTTCGAAAAGTTAAAGAAATAAAATGGTGTGAAAAGGGGGGGGGGGGGGGGGGCAAATGGGCCAGCCCCGATTTTACAAAGGCAGCGATTTTACGAATGCCATCCTTGGAACCGTGAGCCAAGGGCAGGGTAGGGCTGTGGCCGCCTCCCCCAGCTTTCAGGAAGAGGAAAAAAGGTATGGGTTTTTGAGGATTTTTGGCAAATTGTAATTTTTGACACTTTTTGTCAATTTTTGAAGGTCTGCCCCCTCCCCTTACAAACTATTTTATAGTCTGGCCCCCCTTACAAACTGCCATATGGGCGCCCTTGCCGTGAGCATACATAAAATCGTGGTTCTAGTATTATTAAAATGTGGAAACTAACAAGTTCTAGTGTTGTCACAAAAAACGAACTTGAACCCAAATTTGTTGACACGAACTTGAACCGAACTATTTTAAAGTTCGGTTCGAGTTCGAAATTTCGAACGTTCGTACAGCCTTATGCAATACTACTCTTCAAATGTCACACGTGAATGGAAACTTATCAAATAAGTGTAGCATAGCAATTATATATCGCGTCTATTAAAAACATTAGTTTAAAGAATTTAAAACATTTATCCAGGACTCTTTTTGGTCATTACATATTTGGGATTGCTACATCTGGACACACATTAATGTTAATTGTTGCTGACATCACATAACACAGTATAAACAAATACTAAACGTCCAAAATATATACGGCACAACTGCATTGCCAATTCACTATCTAGCACTAGCGGCCGGCCGAGGTCGACGTGCGACCTGAAAGATAAGGTGTAGCGCTGTAAGCAACTACCGCGTCTACCATAAAAGGCAAGTGAATGGGTGTTATGGGTTTGACAGAGGGGAAAAAGGAAATTGAGGAGGGCATCGTGTTGTGAGGTTGTACGGGCCAGCAGATTTTTTCCTCATAACTGTAGTTCCGGATAACTGGATGCCGGATACACGGGGGAGGAGTGCAGTTTAATAGAATATTATAATTATATCGTAAAATGTTATTGGTCCCGAAATGTTTATATCAGTACGCAGTGTAACATAGTTACACTTATTTGTAAGTGAGGAGTATTTCAAACTTTTGGGCACGGAAACGAATCTTACGAGATGCTATAGCTTCAATTATTTAATGTGTACTACTTTTGGTGGTGAAGCCTTTTTGTACCCTTGTTCTGTTTTGTGCGAGTACATTACAATAATCGTAATTTTCACCGCGACTGATACTGGAGAACATTGTAAAAAATCTCACGTGTCTAAAAATTTCATAAATACGCATGAACAGATGAATAGAAAACGAATTGCAATGACTACTAAAGTACTATTTCAGCTTCTTTAACAATTTATCGTTAATTTATGGTATCATATGTGGTTTTCTACTAAGATTATGCTTCATTTCAAAGTAAATTTTGACGTACTTTATAAAGTAAATTTAAATACTTATTGGTGGAAAATAACTTGAAAGTTTATGTATTTTATCGCTCAAAGACTTGTTGGAACCTACAGCTTCGAAGCAATTCGATATTCCGAAGATCTTTAATGAAATTTAAGAACAACCGTTACTAATATTTATCTTTATAACACTATCCAACAATGTTTCAGAACATCAAATACAGCTCCGTAGCCGCCAATACTTTAGCTACTAGCGACTTTAACAATCGCGCACCGTTCGTTCACTATTTGTATTCAAAATGAAGCTAATAGTCTATTATTATTCAAAGCATCTGTATAATTTCATTTAATTTATTTAAAAACCAACATTATAGGTTTGAATTTATCTACAACATTAATTTATTTCAAGTCAAATCCTCTAGTTACACAAGAAAGTAATCTTAGTAACATTTAGCATGTTTGAACGCAAGTGGAGCCAGGTGGAGTAACTTCCCAGTTATAGTAGAATAATGTAATAAAACGGCTACTTTGTTATGTATTTATGTACTTAGATGCGTACGATTTATGAAAACATTTTTTGGTTAGTTGAGCTTTGACAAGTGACAGTTGTGTGCATATTAACTCAAACAACAGATGTTTTCTTTTATGTTGTTTGAAATATTCATTGTAGTAATCATAATTGTATCAGTGTAGCCTACATATTGTTAGTAATTAAGTATCTCACTGTTCTTGTAACTTTAACCCAAAATATATGTAATGTGCGGTATTCTAGGGTTCAATATAAAAATGTATAAGTAGGCCTATTATAAGTAAGCATGCTTTAAAACCCGCCATTTTGTAAGGTGTGTTCATGATTAATTTACATATAGAATAGTTACCTAAATTATAATATGTGAATATGTTCCTAACTATTTTTAACTGTATAAATTGAAAAAAAAAATTTGTTTTAACTACGATGCATGTACACAAGATAGGCTAACTTTCAAAAGAAGGTTTGAATAAATACAAGGTTTCGCCAAAGCTATTTTCTGATGCAAGAAGTACATAGTAAATGTGTTTTTGTGTGCTTTACTGTAAGACCTATCCTACTGTAAATTCATTTCATATCGTTAACTTAATATATACTCCATAATCTTTTATCTTTTCTGCACACATTACTTATTATTTTGTGGATACGCTTTTGTAAAACTTCGATTCTTGCAAGGGCCGAACACGGAATGTCAACTTTCTAATGTATTCTATATACATTTTTTAAAGTTAGTAATGTATTCTATATATTATATGTGTAAAATTTTTGACGTGATCACGTCTAATAAATCGATGAACGCCGGCTGCACGCACGAAAAAGTGTCCCGTTACGCACATTGTCCCGTTTCTTTGTGTCCCGTTACGCTCATTTTATATTGCTCTTTGCTAACCTGAACCTACTAGCATTGCGACCGAGTCCGTGGCGTAATTCTGTTTTCATGCATTTCAATGTAACATTTTCATTGCTCTTTGCTAACCCGTTCCTCCTAGCATTGCTGCAGAGTCCGTGGCGCAAATATATTATTTTTGACTGCATCTTGGTGTTGGGTAAGCCATTTTCCTTCACATCATCCTTGAAACACTCCCATTAGTTTCCTACTTTTCCTATCATCGTCATATCCTTAACAGAATATCACAGATTGGAAGAAGTTAAATAGCAAACATGTATAAAAGTTATAGTTAAAATAATCTCTTCGTTGAAGTAATAAACATAATTGAATTAATGACTGCAAATAAAAGTAAATTTATCAATTAAATTGTAGATTTCATTTCATTCCTTTGTATCCATACAAAATAGTGATAATTCAATAAAAATGATTCAATTTTATTCATAAAAGTATGCAATCATTTCATCAATGTTTTGTTATGACGTTATCACGTTAAACTATCGTCCGTAAACCGACTTTACAGACAACCATTTTTTTTCCTGTATTCTATTTAGGTATATATATGTGTGTGTTTGTGTGTGTGTGTAAAATTTCTAATGCATTCTATATATGAACAACGTGTATCTAAAACATACTAACAAATTCTGGCAGAATATTCCTGGCGAAAATACAAGACGAAAACCTGTGTACCATACTTTTCTCGTAAATGGATTCAGAGTTTTAAACCCCCAAAAATAAAATTTTCCTATTCTTAAATAACTTGCACTGCGTCTGATGATTTTGAAGAACGCAAATTGTTCACCACGAGATACGTGGGTTGTAATGAACATCCTTCAATGAATATAACGGCATTTCTGTTTTAGCAAATTTTATCACCTGCAAAGCTAATAAAAAATAAAAAATAAACCAGGGCAGGCATTACAAAGCACGTTTGCAAGGTGTAAAGTTTCCTTCCTAAAAAATCATATGCCACAGTTTACTTACTGATGATATTAATTTCAAGATAAAGAAAATTCCATTTTCGGAGGTTCGTAACTCGATTTATGAGTAAAGTGGTTATTAGGCTTTCGTCTTGTGTTCTTTCCAGAAACAGCCTGCCGAAATTTGTACGTATGTTTTAAATACTCGTGTATATATGTCAACTTTATGTGTATTCTATATTTATGTGTATTTTTTATATATATAATTATATAATATATAATATATATTATATATATAATTATATATATAATTATATTTATAATATATAAAATTATATATAGATATATATAGTGCTCAATAACCAAGAGCAAACTTACTTTGGTTAAGTTGCTGAACCTATGACTAGCCTATGGAAAGAAAACGCTACGTAACATGAACGAAAAAAAAATCTAATGTAATACATAATTTTCCTCTCAAATTAATTACATGTTTCAATATTAATTTTCGATGGGCTCTTTCGTGGGCATCGTTATTGGAAGGCCGCGGTGTGCTAGGGTTAATGGCTGTCGCTCATTAGCTGTTATAGTCTCTGTATCATATTTAGATATACCGTAACTTCAATTACAGAATAGCCACTGAGCGACAGGCAGCAAGCTCTCCCATACCTTAGGCCGCGGCCTTCCACCATAGACGCTCTTAACATATAATTTAGTCTAAAATTTGCCGCAATATAGATACACTACTTAAAATATAGCAAGACTCGCTGGAAAATGATTTAAACTAAGGCCAACGCGAATGCGAGTTCAGTAATTGAACCTTCAGAGGTAGTATATACATAGGTGGGTAGTTACCACGACCATGTTCTACGTTACTACGTTATATGAGAAGAGACATAAGTTTTATTTCTGTAGCGAGAAGTTGGCTGAATTTCAACATAACACAATAATTATATAGTGAACTGTCATTCAATTTCGAAAAACCGATATAACTTCCATTGAGATGAAGTCCATGTTGTCCTAATTTTGACGTTCACTTTTTTAGAAAGTTTCTGGCAGTCCAATAGTTTTCTGGTAAAATAAGATCTTTGCAATCCTGTTTACAGGGACCTTTCTCACAAGCTAACCGTCAAAATTCGGACAGTGAAATAGATTATAGTAGTTCTGTTTAAATTATGATTACCAGTTGTGATTGCAATAATAATAATTTATGTGTAATAATATACTGTAATGCCAGTAACATTCACTTTTAAGTTCACTTAATTGGTTACGGAGCAAATATTATGTTGATCGATAAAAAAAGGTAATCTTAATTATACACAACATACATTTATAAAAGTTAAATTAAAGTTAAAATTAAAGTATGGACATTTGGATTTAGAGAAAATATAGAAACTAGTATCTAGGTCCATTGCGGGGGGGGGGGGGGGGGGGGGGGAAGACAAATTCTTGTTTGACTTTTCAATCAAAAACGTAGACTACACGGACTTCATGTTTTTTTTTAACATCAAAACGAAATTTGGAGAAACAATTAGCAAATGTTCATGTAGAAAATAGTACACTAGCAAACTGATTAGAATAATATTTCCTGGAGTAGTTCAGCTTCAGTTGCCTGAGCCAGTGCCTAGTAATTCGGTTCAGCCAGACAACGCTGACCAGACAGAGCGGAAAACTGTTTCAGCCTATCAGGACGCGCCATTGGTATTAACGCAACCTCGCGCGATAAGAGCAGAAAAAGTTGAGGTCAAGCCGATATTTTGTAATGCGGAAAGTGCCGAGATCGGCGATTTTTCAGAGTTTAATATCCTGTTATCTTCTCAAACTATTAACAAATTATGTTGTGTTTTATTCTCTACAAATCAACGGTACATTTGTTACAAAACACGAGTCAGAAACGTCAAGTGTATTAAAAAAGTTATAAATAAGAAGTTTCGTTCTGAAGTTGTCAAGCAGATGACAATACTAAACTATTAGGTACGTAGTGTAACCTTGTATCTAAAGTTGTATTTTTTTTTGTTTCACTTGCAGTAAAATGTAAAATAAACATGAGTGATAAATTTACTTTGTAATATTTTAAGTACCGGAACTGTTGTACGGTTTTTATTTAAACGAATTGGTGTATCACACAGTAACATCCACGGGCGCCGAAACAGTTAAGCATAAAAACGGCGTTCCTTTAAACGAAAAAAAAAAAAGTTCCATCCGCTCTGTCTGGTTATGTATGAAACGGGCGTGATAGTCCAGTGTCGTCTTGTGCTTCTCAGCACATCACAAAGCCGTAGCGTTGGCTGCTACAACTGACTCATCCCACCCCTATCAGCCGTCCTACATTCGTCTTTGGCTCACTTCCCCCCCCCCCACTCTCCCGGGTGACATTCCGTTTTCCTACTAGTTCGCGGGGTCTCCACTTGGATACGCTCTACACGCCCGTGACCGAACGCTGCGCTATCCTACGAGGAAAAAATTATCCACTTCAACTGACCGCGCGCGAGAAAATATTATCTCCCACGCGCTCTTAAGCCTCTTTTAGGATTTTGAGTTCTTTCTAAAGCAAAAGTATTTTGAGGTTTTTCGAAATCCTAATTTTCGAATTTTTGTGGAATAAAACGAGAATTTTTTCCTCAAAACAGGAACTTTTTCATTCATTTTGAGTCATTTTTGAGGAATTTTGAGGAATTTTTGAGTCCAAGATGGCCGCCGTGACGTCACAATCCAAGATGGCGGTCGGCACCACAGGCACCACACCCTGGACCCTGTCCCAGCAGCCCCTTGTGTATACTACTCATAATTTAAATAGTAGTAAGATTTTTTAATTAAAAGGAATTAAGTTCCTATAATCCCTTGCTAAGCCAATTATAAATCCTGCATATTAATTACTGGTGGTTAATTAGTGGATATTAATTAATTAGTGGTTTTAAATTTAGAGTTAATTTTTTAATGTTTCTTGTGTTCGTTTTATTATAAGTAGGTATGATATAAAGGCTACAGATTAACCAATTAAAAGAACGAGTTATTCCTTGGATTTTTTTATATCAATAGGATACGCAATTAAATATTAATAATACATATATAGTTAAAGTACAGATTGTATAATGCAGTAATCAGTTTGCCATCAGTCTGTAGCCAACGGACTGGTTTAAATAATTTATTAATTAGTTTTCCGACATTCTGCATCTGTCAGATAAGAACATTTGCGGCAAAGATGGTCAAATTTTTTTTTGTATTAAATTAACTGCAGATAAGTGTTAAGTGGCAAACATGAATTTAAATAATTAAAGTATTAAAGATACATGCACGGATGTTCATACAGAAAGTATAAATTTAGTTTAAGTATAAGTCAGGTAAAAAGAAGATTACACAAGGGTTGTTTCTTTTTAAGTGTAAGAAGATACATTTTGTAAAACGATATTCAAAACTATCAAAATATGTAGCAGTAATGTCAAATTTTATAAAAGATATATGTACAAGTGAATAAATTTCAAACCAAATTAAATGAATTTTTTTTTTTTTTTTTTTTTAGAAATTAGCCAAAACAACTTTTATGCTGGTTATTAGTAAGAATTAGCACCTTAAGTGTAAAGTAGCAAAAAATAATATATATAGCAAAATGCTAACTTTTCCCGCCCCTAGTTACTAAAAGAACTTATTGTCTTTTTAATTGGCTATCGCAAATATATTGTTATAGATATAAATGACCAAATAATGTTAATTTCATATATAATTTAATGACAGTTAAAATACAGTTATTGGTTTCACTCTTTAATTTGATTAAACGGAACTGTATTATATTATTTCAATATTAATAATTTAACATGAAAGACTCGGTGCAGTGTACTAGTGTACTAGACTGAGCGTGGTCCGGCTCGGACTAGTTGTGGTTGGTCTGGTAAGATACTGTGTGCTGTCCGGCCAGGTCTCGATCAAGTTGACGGGACTGTAATTGGTCTGGCGAGGAATCGGTGCAGTGGAATGAACATTGTGTGGTTTGGTAAACACGAAGCAGTGCACTGGACTGTGTGTGACTTGTGGACTACTGCATTCGGCCACGAGGACCAATCAGCCACATGGTGCAGTCGGCCATGCACTGCGTTACTGTGCGGGGACTCTGAGTTCGAATCCCGCGCGAGACATTAATGTAAGTTGTGTTGACCTGAAATGTCTGGGCGCTTACCAACAACTACTACAACAACCATAATTACATACCTACTCGAGGTTACAAAACCAATACAACATTAAAAGTGGAGGATGGTTGGCTCACTGGTGACTTTCATACCTGATAGAGTGCCACTCATATATTAAATAAATTAAAGAAAATTATTTAATATTTGCATATATACCCATTTCCGTAAAGTTTTTAATATAAAAAACGCATCCTTAATCATGCATAATAGTATTATTTTACAAACAGATATGACAGTTCATATTTTTATATTATTAGAAGTGTTTACTCTCCATGAGAAATATCATATCCAGCACATAACATTGTACGTGTCGACTGGATAACGAATTACTATAATGTATAAATGATGCAGTTACAACATTCATCTCAGCCATTATCATCTCTGCGAGGTGCACTTAATATCCCTTGACAATAGTATATTTTTAAAAGTCGTGACAGGAATTAGAAGTAAATAAAATATACAAATTATTTAAACTATTTAATAAAAAACAAACACACACCTACACACCATCTTCTCCCCTCGCTAACACAATGCTATTCAAGAGGATGTTACCAAACCCCTTCACAATAGCCCGCTCCGCAGCACTTTCCATACTATCCAACAAATGCTCAATCAACACAACTATTCGCACACATAGCTCTAAAGTCGATATTTCAGGATACGTGCCTAATATCCGTACCACCACAGCAGCAATAT
The DNA here is from genome assembly GCF_032445375.1 of Bacillus rossius redtenbacheri. NCBI lineage: Eukaryota > Metazoa > Arthropoda > Insecta > Phasmatodea > Bacillidae > Bacillus > Bacillus rossius. Next base: position 3,360,201 of record NC_086337.1, on the reverse strand, counting down.
CCTTCTCAGAGTGAAGGTGTTCACAGGTACATCTGTGATGTCTTCCCGGGACTATTCGTCTTCATCCATCGCAAGAGCTTCTTCCTAGCCGCTAGCCTCCTGACAGCACCCATAGAACTCCTCCTCAACAATCTTCTCATAGGTGGCCCGACACATCTTACTAGCTCTGTTGATAACTACGAATTATAGGTCCGATGTCAGCATCACCGCCCGACACACACACACTTATCACTTATCAATGAACAAGTGTGCAATGGTTCAACCCTCTCCACCCCCCTACCCCTGCCCATGCGTCACAAGCGCACGCATCACTGATCACTGCATACCTACCCCCTCCCCAGACCACCCCTACCCTAGTAGCTGTGTCCACACATCCCCAGTCACCTCGCACCTTCCACCAGCATCCCAGCCTCGTTATTAGTGAACAGTTTCCACCTGTACTGGAATACTTACATTTATTAACATGACATAATTCGGTATTACAAAATAATGTTAGAATCAGCTTTTTCACATTTTTCGTGATCATTATAGTCGTCTAATATTTTGCTACCATTTCACTTTCTAGCTGTTATAGACACGAAATTCTTATCATTAATCAGCCTGGTTTTACAATAGAGGGTTTTGATAGACTTTAAGAGGGAGGAGAATTATCTTTTAAGTAAGTTTTTCTCAGCTGTACTTAACATAGTTATCAAATGAGTAATGGATATATTTATTCGGGTGCCATCTGATTAAAATGTTTAAATATCTGGTTTGGTATCAGGAATTCAGAATACAAACAGATATCACTCAATATATCACAAGTCCGATATAAAAAAAAACCCAAGAGGACTAATGACTCAAGAATAACTGGAAGCACTTTACATTTAATTTTTTTTAACTAAAAAGTACCCCCATACGAATATCTATGTTGATTTTACTAATGGTCACACACATCTCAAACACTAATACACATATTTAAAACACTAATTAACATATATCAAACACTAATTCACATATTTCAAACACTAATTCACATATTTCAAAAACTAATTCAAATATTTCAAACACTAATTCACATATTCCAAACAAAAATCCACTTAATCCTCAAAATCCTCATATTGCAAACACAAATCTTCATAATCCTAAAAATCCTCATATTTCAAACACTCATCCACGTATTTCAGAAATAATACATGATATTTTAAGACCAAGTGCAGAAGCTGAAGTGATGTTCTTCCACTTCTGAAGTGACTCGTGATGTTACAATCATCTGGTTTTCGTCGATGCTATAGATTTTTATGTAGGAACCAAAATTCTGTTTCTCGAACAGAGGGATCTGGCGAAGTGGATTGGGAAACTCGATGTTGGTGAAATTGAACTTCCCCTCCAAGTCTTGGTAGTGTTGATTAACATGCTCAGATGCTTTCCCTCCTTAAACTTGACCAGGATAGCAGACTTAAAACGAGTGTGCTAAACTAAATTTGTACATATTAACCACTGCATGTTTCAACCCGATGCAGGCAGGTAGTTCGATGTAGGAGCCAGCACTAAGTAGATCAAGCTTGTTAATTGCGTAGTTATAGTCGCTTAATGACGGACGAAGTCCATCCAGGCCCCTTTGGCATGTTGTACTCCTCTTCCTTACATAGAGAATTATAATAAAACAATTAATAATAACAATAATTTATGACAGCTTGTGACTCCTTCTTGATATAGCAAGGATAATGATATAGCACAAGAAGTTAGAAATTATACGTATTATTAATTTTTTAATAAAAATAAAAATTTATAAAAAACATTCAATAAAACTACTGTTTCTGAACGTCTCTTTACTGAAGCAATGATAGGGTTCAAGCACACGCCGTTGCTATTAAAATATATTTAATTTTTAATTTTATAATACATCATGTAGTTTGTAATTCAATGTTTTTAAAGTTATTCAAGCTGAAGAGAAAAAATTAAATTATTACCTTTCTGTTTATCTGATTTTTCTTTAGTTCATAATTTAGAGACTGGCGTGCATTTACACTCTCAGAACTGATAACTCTGTGATTTTATTTAAAAATAAAATCTGTTTTCATCTACCATCTTCAGTCAGTTCTGAGGTAATGATCAGACTCACGCCACAAAAAAGCACAAAACACAATCCATACCAACTGCAAATTAATTTAAAGTCCAATTTCCACCTTTGAATGATTGTCCTTACACCCCTAATGCTAGGGAGGCTTCCACAGAGCTTTGATACATTCTATCCCATGGATGGTGTCAGACGATTTCTAGCTACAAGCGAAACTTTCGTACTTGAAAATGAACATGATACACTGTTCTGGCTACTCAAGCAAAAACGATAATGCACTCACCCTGTGGTTCTGGTAGGCAGTGACAGCGATGAAGCGCGTCTCCGGGAAGATGAAGGTCTTGAAGTTCTCGCAAGCAACCACCGCCTCGCCTCCTGGGGCCACGAACACCACGTGAAGCCGTGGCTGGTAGCGGTGCATCGAGTTGAGGATTATCTGCGCACACCCGCCACACACCTCATCACCCCACCGCCTCGCCTCCTGAGGCCACGAACACCACGTGAAGCCGTGGCTGGTAACGGTGCATCGAGTTGAGGATTATCTGCGCACACCCGCCACACACCTCATCACCCCACCGCCTCGCCTCCTGGGACAACGAACACCACGTGAAGTCGTGGCTGGTAGCGGTGCATCGACTTGAGGATTATCTGCGCAGACCAACCACACACCTCATCACCCCACCGCCTCGCCTCCTGGGAACACGAACACCACGTGAAGCCGTGGCTGGTAACGGTGCATCGAGTTGAGGATTATCTGCGCACACACGCCACACCTCATCACCCCACCGCCTCGCCTCCTGGGGCCACGAAGACCACGTGAAGCCGTGGCTGGTAGCGGTGCATCGAGTTGACGATTATCTGCGCACACCCACCACACACCTCATCACCCCACCGCCTCGCCTCCTAGGGCCACGAAGACCACGTGAAGCCACGGCTGGTAGCGGTGCATCGAGTTGAGGATTATCTGCGCACACCCGCCACACCTCATCACCCTACCGCCTCGCCTCCTAGGGCCACGAAGACCACGTGAAGCCGCGGCTGGTAGCGGTGCATCGAGTTGAGGATTATCTGCGCACACCCACCACACCTCATCACCCACTGCCTCGCCTCTTGGGGCCACAAAGACCACGTGAAGCCGTGGCTGATAGCGGTGCATCGATTTGAGGATTATCTGCGCACACCCGCCACACACCTCATCACCCCACCACCTCGCCTCCTGGGGCCATGAAGACCACGTGAAGCCGCGGCTGGTAGCGGTGCATCGAGTTGAGGATTATCTGCGCACACCTACCACACACCTCATCACCCCACCGCCTCGCCTCCTGGGGCCACGTACACCACGTGAAGCCGTGGCTGGTAGCGGCGCATCTAGTTGAGGATTATCTGCGCACACCCGCCACACACCTCATCACCCCACCGCCTCGCCTCCTGGGGCCACGAAGACCATGTGAAGCCACGGCTGGTAGCGGTGCATCGAGTTGAGGATTATCTGCGCACACCCGCCACACACCTCATCACCCCACCACCTCGCCTCCTGGGGCCACGAAGATCACGTGAAGCCGCGGCTTGTAACGGTGCATCGAGTTGAAGATTATCTGCGCACACCCGCCACACACCTCATTACCCCACCGCCTCGCCTCCTGGGGCCACGAAGATCACGTGAAGCCGCAGCTTGTAACGGTGCATCGAGTTGAAGATTATCTGCGCACACCCGCCACACACCTCATCACCCCACCGCCTCGCCTCCTGGGGCCACGAAGATCACGTGAAGCCGCAGCTTGTAACGGTGCATCGAGTTGAAGATTATCTGCGCACACCCGCCACACACCTCATCACCCCACCGCCTCGCCTCCTGGGGCCACGAAGACCACGTGAAGCCGCGGCTGGTAGCGGTGCATCGAGTTGAAGATTATCTGCGCACACCCGCCACACACCTCATCACCCCACCGCCTCGCCTCCTGGGGCCACGAAGACCACGTGAAGCCGCGGCTTGTAACGGTGCATCGAGTTGAAGATTATCTGCGCACACCCGCCACACACCTCATCACCCCACCGCCTCGCCTCCTGGGGCCACGAAGATCACGTGAAGCCGCAGCTTGTAACGGTGCATCGAGTTGAAGATTATCTGCGCACACCCGCCACACACCTCATCACCCCACCGCCTCGCCTCCTGGGGCCACGAAGACCACGTGAAGCCGTGGCTGAAAGCGGTGCATCGAGTTGAGGATAATCTGCGCACACCTACCACACACCTCATCACCCACCGCTTCCAGTTCCATCACTGTATGTAGTCATGGCTGATAGCAGTTCATTGATTTTAGGATTATTTGTTTACACTATATTTTTAAGTGGCACACATTTCTAGACTAGAAGTGAATGAATGTTTCCCCTGTTAGTTTCGACCTCAGCACCCAATGTAAGTCAGAAGTAGTAAACCAAGAGTCGGGGTGCCATCTTGGATTGTTACATCACGGCGGCCATTCCGGTGTTTAATTTCCACAAAAATCCTTTTAAAAGATTCAAAATTCCCGAACATTCCTACAAATTTTCCTATTTCGATGGGAAAAATCCTGTTATTTACAAAATATTTCTGTTTTTATTTCAGAAAAGTAGTATATAATAGCCGGTCCAGAAACAGGATTCAGGATGTGGATTGTGATTGTCTGTCCGCCATCTTGGATAGTGACGTAACGGCGGCCATCTTGGATACATTGACCCTGACCTTTGACCTTGACCCCGGAGGCCATTTTAGATCTGCCATCTTGGTTCCACCATCTTGGTTGACATCTTTTGTTTTCTCGAACTTTCCACCATTTTGTTTTCCACCATTTTGAATTATGACGTCACTGTTGAATTTTCCATTATGTCCGCCATCTTTAACTTTTTTTTTATTATCCGATTTTAATGAAAAAAAATTTAAAATTTATGAAAAAATTCAATTAATAAAATTTTAACAAAAAAATTAAAAAAAATATACATTTACGACACGGAGCTCGGAGTCATTGGTTCGAACCCGACAAGGTCAAAAAAATTAAAAATGGCGTCAGGCTCCTTCCTCAATGGTGGCTGCAGGCAGACTGACTTACCCCCACCACTTTTTACCATGTTTATATATCATCAGGTAGTATGACATCATGTCCGCCATCTTGAAAATCCATAATTTTTATGTTAGAAAATCGGGAAAAAATTTAAAAATCATTAAAAAAAATTAAATAATAGAATTAAATAATAAAAATCTTTAAAACCACCATTTCAATTTTCGTTACGCCTGCCATCTTGAAAATCCGCAATTTTTTTGTTAGAAAATCGGGAAATTTTTTAAAATCATTAAAAAATGTAATAATCGAATTAAATAAAAATCTTAAAAAACACTGTTGTAGTTATCGTTACGCTCGCCATCTTGGATTATATAAATGTTGCATATTACGTTACGTCCGCCATCTTGGTTGAGTACCACGTCATTCTTACACTTTACATTACGACCGTCATATTGGATCCTTTTAATGTTGCAATTATCGTTATGGTCGCCATCTTAAAATTTAGATGCCATCTTGGAAATCCGTAATTTTAATGATAGAGATTCGGGAAAAATTCCACAATTCATCAAAAAATTAACTTAATAGAATTCTGATTGATTATATCGATTCCCGTCCTATGTTCGAAACCAGTGAGGGCAAAAAATAAAAACGATCAGATCCTTCCTTCACAGAAGCCACCTACAGACTGACATACCACCAATATCAAGGTTATATCCTCAGCTGGTATGATGTCATGTCTGCGTCTTGTCTTCGTCCACTGGAGACCGCCATCTTGTTTTCGTCTGCTAGAGTGTGCTAGCGACATATTAGTATAATTTTCTGTTCACAATACCTTTAACCTCTACTGTTGGCATTGAACTTTGACCTTGACCTTGAACTTTGACCTTGACCTTGAAATTTGAGCTTGAAATTTAACCTTGACCTTGAAATTTGACCTTGGCCTTGATTTTTGACTTTGACCTTGATGTCTATCATGGATCCGTCATTTTATGTTCAGTACATGCTACCAGGAGCTACCACCTGCTAGTGGTCATTGCCACCATCATGTTTTCATCTGCTGGAGGACACCATATTGTGTGTACTTGTCTTACCATTATGCTAGTTTTATTCTAACATGCTACAGTGCAGTAATCATTTATTATTACTGAGGTGCCCACCATCTTGAAATTTGGGCGCTATCTTGAAATCATGTAATTATTTAGCTAGAAATGCGGGAAAAATTCCAAAAGTCTCGGAAAAAATAAATTATTAATATATAAGTTAAATCGATGGATTCCTGTCCTTGGTTCGATTCTTGACCAGTGACAGTTGTAACTAATTATGAAATATATTTTAGATTCTGTTTTCCATTACCTTTGGAGTTTATTAATAATTCACTCTACGAAAAACAACGCAAGTTAATATACCTGACCAACGAATTAATACAGTGCCAATTAGCCTATTATGAAAGTCTAATTTTTCAATAATCTGAATAACCTATAAGCTGTTCATGTACAAAGCCACACATATAGATCAATTGTCTTCAGTCCATGAGACCGAGTCATGTCATTATCAGACGTATAGGCTAGTCATTTCAGGACCGCATGACCTTCGTCGTTAGCTAATTATATTCAATTAATTCATCGTGACATTTTTTATACATACTAAAGGACCAAGTGACCTTGAAAAATATTTTAGTAACACCAAGATGTTTAAACTAGTAAATATTCAGTCACTACATTTTGTACTACGCGCAATCAACAAAAAGGAACCATCGACAACGAAAAGACGGCACATTTGGAAGCACCGACAACGAAAAGGCAGCACCGTCAACAAAACGGCAACACATTTGTCATTAACTCCAATAATCATTGGCTCCAATATTCATTGGCTCCATTAATACGCTCGCTCCAATATTCATTGGCTCCAATATTCATCGGCTCCAATATTCATGGGCTCCAATATCAATTGGCTCCAATTGCTCCAAAAGACTCCATCAGTATTTTGGCTACCAATATTCATTGACTCCAATATACATTAGCGCCAATATTCATTGGCTCCATTAATTCGCTCGCTCGCTCCAATATTCTTTGGCTCCAAATGCTCCAAATGGCTCCAATGCTCCAAAAGGCTCCAAATGCTCCAAATGGCTCCAATGCTCCAAAAGGCTCCAAATTCTGCAAATGGCTCCATTGCTCCAAATGCTACGAAAGGCACCAATTGCTCCAAAATGCTCCAAATGCTCCAAATGGCTCCAAATGCTCCAAAATGTTCCAAATGCTACAAATTTCTCCAAATGTTCCAAAAGGCTCCAAAAGGCTCCAAATGCTCCAAAGGCTCCAAATGGCTCCAAATGCTCCAAATGGCTCCAATGCTCCAAAAGACTCCATAAGGCTCCATCAGTCTTTTGGATCCAACAGGCTTTTGGCTCCTATATTCATTGGCTCCAATATTCATAGGCTCCAATATTCATTGGCACCAATATTCATTGGCTCCAATATTTATTGGTTACAATATTCAAGCCTCCATCAGTCATTGACACCAACAGTCTTTTGGTTCCAAAAGTCTTTTGGCTCCAAATATATTTGGCTAGAATTCTTCGAGTCTAAGAGACTATGAGACCACGTGGCTACGAGTCTAAAATGATCTAGCTGGTTACGAGTTATAGATGCCTTGAGAGGCTACAGAGCTACGAAGCTTCTAGTACATGAGTTTACGTGGCTGCGAGGATACAGGAATACAAGTATGCATGAGTTCTCGACTACGAAGCTACTCGTCTTCAAGGCTAATTGTCACATCTGTCTTCGTCGGAATTTTCTCTTTTGCTACATCTGCACCATCAGCATTATGTTATAAGATTACAAGGCTACTTGCTTACGTAGCTTCAAGTCTACGAGACTCCAAAGCATCATGACTACGAAGCTTCCAGAACGCATGGTTACGAGACTGCGAGGCTACAATTCAACGAGGTCCCAAGACATCTTGTCTACGCGACTACGAGCCATGAGGTTACGATACTACGTGACTACGAATCTTCAAGTTTACGAGACTGCGATGCTACAGAGCTACGAAGTCTCTAGAAAACGAGTTTACATGACTGCGAGGATAGAGATCTACAAGTCTGCATGAGTACTTGACTACGAAGCTACTCGTCTACAAGGCTCCAATTGCCGAATCTGTCTTCGTCGGAATTTTCTCCTTTGCTCCAACTGCATTTTGGTGTTGTTAAATTTCCTCATAATTCCTCAAAAATGACTCAAAAATGACTTCAGAATTCTCAACATTCCTAAAAATGTCCTTCTCCATGGAAAAATTTTCAATTTCGAGGGGAAATTTCCCGTTTGATTCCACATAAATTCAAAAACTCGAAGTTTTAAAATGCTTCAAAAGATGTTTGTCTTAGAAAAACCATAAAACATACACATTGAGGGTTAAATTACTCGTCAACAAGCCTTCAATAAGCCTCTGAAGGGGATCCTTGACATAGACCATAAACTTGAAATTCTTTAATTTTTGAACAAAAATTTTCGAATAAATACACCTAAAAAATATTTACTTCAAACATTTAGTTACTTAGTCGATTTAAGTTCTTGGTTAAATTCCCGGTGAGAGTAAACGCGTATTTTAATAACAATATTTAAAAAAAAATTAAAATATAACTAAAAACTAAAAAAAAATTCTTGCTTATGTCACACAAGCCAACTTAAATTCTAGAAAGTTGCACTTTTAGTTATGGCCACCATATTAAAAATTCATATTTTTCATGCTATAATATTTGGAAAAATTTTAAAGTAATAAAATTATAATAAAAAAGTCCTTACACCATTTAAAAAACGGCCCGTCATCTTGATTATCTATACCTTTTATGTTAGAATATCGGAAAAAATAAAATTCATAAAAAAAATTAAAAAATTAAATTTTGATTAAGCGTTCACCATGGAATCCGTGGTTCGAACCCGGCAAGGGTAATCGATTTAAAAGGCGACAGATCCTTCCATGGAAGACACAGGCAGACTGACCTCCCACCACTTACGCCAAGGAAGATATTACATCAGTCGGTATGACGTTAGGGCAGCCATCTTGTTTTCGTCTACAGGAGGCCGCTACCGACATATTGTTTACGTCTTCTAGAGAGCGCGGCCGCCATTTTAGTTTAAATTTTACCCATTAGAGTGCAGTAATAAGTTATTGCCAATACACCCCGCCATCTTGGCCAAAATACTGAATATCTGTAAGTAATAAATTTGAGAAATTTTTTTAATAATCATTGATAAGATTACTTGTTAAAAAAAAGATTGATTCGATTGATTTATGTTGATAAAAAACAACAAAATTACAAAAAATAAATTACTATAACAATTCTACAAAAACAAAAAAAATGTAAGTTACTAACGTTTCCCGAGGTCTACAGTCTTCTTAGAAGGCTATAGTAGTGTATAATATGGCATACTGGCACTTGCGCTGGCGTGAAGTGCCTGGTGCCGACCGACATCTTGGATTTGTGACGTCACGGAGGCCATCTTGGATGACGACCTTTGACGTTGACCTTCACCTTGACCTTCAAAATTCGCAAAAATTGGTCTGAATGTTGCCAAAATTTGCCAAAATTTGCTCAAAAATCGGCAAAACTAGCCAAAACTTCCATTTTTTTTAGAAAAAATTCCGCCAATAATTCTCAAATAATTCCACAATTCTAAAATTAGGTTTTCGAAAACCCCAAAAAAAAATTTGCTTTAAAAAGATCACAAATTCCTAAAAACTGCTTAAGCATCCATATACAAAGCCTCCGATAAGCCATTTATAGAAATTAGAATGCCATGACAGCCATTTTGATTTATGACATCACCGTTTTAATTTCCGTTACGGCACCCATCTTAAAAATCCGTAACTTTTTATTTTATAAAATATAAAAAAAAATTAAATAAATGAATTTAATATTAAAATTTTATAAAAAATTATTTAAAAAAATCTAAATGTACACTTACACCATGGAGATCGCAGTCCTTGGTTCGAACCCGGCGAGGTCAAAAAAAATTATGTTAGGTTCTTTCTCCACGGAAGCCACTGGCAGACTGACCTCCCACCACCAATACCAAGGTATATATCGTCAGCTGGTATGACATCATGTCTTCGTCCACTGGAGGTCACCATATAGTTTTCTTCTGCCAGAGTGTGCTGATGCCATGTTAGTGTAATTTTCTGTTCACCATACCTTTGACCTCGACTGTTGGCATTGAACTTTGACAGTGACCTTGAAATTTGACCTTGAACTTTGACCTTGTTTTAAATTTGACCTTGATCTTTAAATTTTACCTTTAACTTTAACCTTGACATTTAACTTTGACCTTGACCTCGAAATTTTAATTTGACCTTGAAATTTTACCTTGACATTTAACTTTTACTTTGACCTTGATAATGAACTTATACCTTGAACTTGAAATTAGACTTTGACCTTGACGACCATCATGAATCCAACATTTTGTGTTCAGTACATGCTACCAGGAGCTACCATCTGCTAGAGGACATTGCCACCATCTTGTTTTCGTCTGCTGGAGGACACCATCTTGTGTGTACTCGTCTTATAGAGTGCATTACCATCATGCTAGTTTTATTCTAACCTTCTAGACTGCAGTAATAATTTATTATTACTGAGGTGCCCGCCATCTTGAAATTTGGGTGCCATCTTGGAATAGTGTAATTATTTAGCTAGAGATTCGGTAAAAAAAATCCACAATTCATAAAAAAATTCATTCTTTAATTTGAATAAAATAATTTAGAAATAAATAAATAAATAATAAAAACAAAATTATAATCTATTGTGTAACTTTTAAGGAAAAATTAAAGCAGCCAATGTTGCTTGTTCTTGTTAGGATCGCCAGGTAGCAGCACAAGGCTTACTCACGCGAGGTATTTCGGCAATAACACTGAAACATTGCGAATAGTAACATATTTATAAAGTGGTATCATAGAAATACCACTACGAAACAAAGGGTTAAAGTAATAATTGATTCGAAACTTGGTTCGATCCTTTCATGATATTAAATTAATTTTATAACACCAATTTAGCATAATAGAGACAGGTTCGAGAAATAAAACACTGCAATTTATTTTACAAACGTAATATGTATTACCTACTTAATTTCTATTCTACTATAGGATCACCCTGCAAAAGTAAACAATCTTATAAACATTTAGGTCTACATAGGCTTGAAATGACTAATTCTTAGCTCCAATCAGTTTATACTAGACAGAGACCAGCCAGAACCTTTACTGACATAGTCCTCCTCTTCTTGACAGAGTTTCTCGACACCATGTTTAACAGTCTGCTTCACGACGTCAGAACTGTAAATTACTGCAGCCGATGTCTTGAATGCACACTTCTTCACTTTGTCTTCGAACAGATATGATTTTACATATATAGAGTCCATCAAGGTAGTTCTAACACAGGGATTAGTTTGTTGAAACTGTAATTTGTAGATTTTAGGTTATTTATGCTAACCTTTTTTTTTCATGTAACAGCTAACTACATTGTTTTCTTAATTATTTTATTACTAGCTGACCCGGCGAACTTCGTACCGCCTTAGCGTAGCAATGATGCACTACTTTATTTTGTATAGCTGACCTATCTTAGGTTTGAGTACCTATTCAATTTGAACTGGAATCTATAATATCCTCCATATAAAAATGAATCCATAATTCCCTGGTATCACTATAACTGAAAAGGACCTTACTAATTTAATTAAATAAAAAACAAAATATATATTGTCAAAATAGTGTTTATTCCATAGGATTCAATAATTCCACTAATGTTTTTACAAATTGCTATTGAACAACTTGGCATTTTTAAGTAAACAATGAGCTCAATACCACGCGCGCTCTATAAATCAACTAATAGTCTCTGTACCCCTCACTGCTTCTCTCTACTCTAATGCTTTTTGATAAACTATATTTTTAGTTTCATGTTCTGGAGCGTAAATAAATTATGTTGATGGTTTTCCGACACGGGAACAGGCGACATATAATTGGCCATGTGAAAAACATGGATTTTCTAGGTTGATGCGGGTGTATACCATTTGTCCGAGTGTCCACTTCTCCGAATGACCACTTGTCCGAGCTCCTTTTGTCCGAAGGACCACTTGTCCGAGTGGCCACTTGTCCGAGCGGCCAACTCTCCGAGCTTTGAGGGGCGGATGGCGTCTCCCACCCGCGCGACCTTGCTCCGCCCTGCCTCCTCCTTGACGCCCAATCGCAGCACGGCCGATAGGCCGCCAATCAGCAATAACAGTTATCACACTGGGAGGGGCTACCGAAACTAAAACCTCTCGTACAATTACGTACATAAAGCGGCTAAGTCGAGCAGGCACGGCCCTTGTCGCCCCGAGAACGAATCCTCGGGCTTAGCACATTATGGACACGTTACCGTTTAAGATAAAAATTCACGTTTCAATTTCAAAACGTGTCTTAACGCACGCTTTTTAAAAATTATTTTGAATGTTTATGTATTTAAAGACATTTGTATTAATGTTGCAATTAAATTTTTATGTTATAATTTTTTTGATTTTACGACAGAGTAGTGACTAATTAAGACAAATGAAAATTTACATTAATGCCTTACCCTAGACGTGAATCCGTTAACCCCTACTTCTCACAATAAAAGCCGGTATGCATTCAATTACATCACGTAGATCAGCAAGCTTTTTTCTCAAGGCAGCGTTTCTTATCTCCATGGGTCACAAACAACGATAAAGATGATTTTTATAAACTATATATACGAATGTAAATGAATGTTCACAAATACGGACTATCTGCAATCAGAACCTTTCTGACCTTTTAAGAGTCGCATACTATTTTTAAACTGCACATTAAAAGTAAATTCTAGGCTTTTTTAAAGTTTGGTATATTAATTCCGTAGTGAAGTGATGCATATTTTGTAAAAAAAAAATCAATTTTCTATACACATAAAAATATTTGCATATTTTATGCTAAGTGAACACAAAATAATCGCATTCGCCAAGTCTACAGGCGCAGGTAGATTTCGAACTATTTCTTCTAGAACTTTGTGAAAGATTCTTTAAACTTTCGGAACATTTTGAAAACTTAATGCACATAAAATCCTTCTTTATGTTCACCAATATTCCAAATTGATCGATTATATATTTTTTCATATTCGAAACATCGTAAATGTTATGAATAGTTTTTAGATAAATGCATCTAGCATTGAAATAACTTATAACGAAATACATGCTATGCCTACTAGTAGATAGTCATGAATAATTTGTACCTTCAGATACCATATTTCCTCCCTTGGACAAGTATTTGTCATATAAAAATTTGTTTTTGATAAAGGTTTTTAGGTAATTTTTAAATGGTTTGAGGTAAGTTGCAATGGATTTGATAGTACAGACAGAAAGAAAGTTTTAAAATATATTTTTATTTCAACCTCTGTATTTTTAACCCCATTGAATCATCTGAAATGCCTAATCAAAAATTGTTTAATCAAATATTTTAAATAATATCTACGATTCAAAAAAAATAAAACATACCTTAATTGTTTACATATTAAGGGAATTTATAAAGGTATTCGTCCTTTAACCCTCAGTTTTACATCCATAACAGCAATAAATGTTTACGTTAAAAATTGTTTCATACAAAAGTTTTAGATAAATGAGGAGAAGAGACAAGTAGAATGATTTTGATAGTGTGCCTTCTAAGGATGCTATGAATTTGTTCGCCCTTAAACAATAATTTTTTACACCACATGCTGTAATTGTGGGTCGTATGTAAAGTATTTAAGTAAAAAGTGATAATAGGTACAAGTTTTGAAATAAAAAATAATAGAATTGATTGTATACATTGTACAATAATAATAATTATTATTTTTTACTTCAACAGCTGTTTTAAAACCTCTTGCAGCAATGGTTCATATTATTGAACAGTTGTTTAAGACAAACAATTACGATAGTATTTATAGAGTTACACGTGCAAATTGAATGGATTTTATGATGTAGGTACCTAGTTAGAGAATTTTGAATTTTTTTGTCCACTAAACCCTGCTATTTCCACCCCTTGAAGTCATAACAAAAATTCGTTTCAAGAAACGTATTTGTCATATCTCTAAACGAAATATAATGGTAGTATAGGAATACGGTATTTATAATATTAAAGAAGTCATAACGATTTTTCTGTTTTTCAAAAACTTTCCCTATCTGTTTCACTTTGGTCGGATTATGCCCAATAACGAACTCGACCTAGATTTTCCATTAATTTGATTAGCGATTTGTGCAAAATTGCGGCAGCTATTGCGTACATAATTGTGATTGAGGTATTTACAAACGTATTTAAATACTTTTGAGCTGACAATGGTTTTTCGGTGTATGGAACATGAAAAGAAAAACTAAGTTAATATTTTCCGGAAGTCGCACCATGTTTACGGCTACAATTCATTGTGTTTCTTCGAAATATTCATAATTGTGACACGAAACAGCCATAGTTCCTCGTAGTTTTATGATATTATAATTTTAAACAGAAAATGTTTTTGCTGGAATCCCCGGAAACAGTTTTAAAGGTGTTTTCATGTGCTAGATCCCGATCTAGCTAGTTTCTGACTGTAGGAAAAATATTTTAAGAGCTACTTAAAATTTAAGTTACTAAAACACATTATAAAAGCGGTTGAAGGACATCGAGGTTGTAGCCATATCACAAAAAAAATTGTTCTAATAATTATTTGAATTATGAAAGTGTTGGTATAATGCAAGTGTTCATCTCACCATGCAGTTAAGAAGACTAATATTTTAATATGTGTCACTTCAAACATAGGCTATATTAACGATTTAAATACAGCATTATAAAGGACCACGCCTTCATGTGCAGCAGTTGTTTTGATATGCTATAAACATTAATCTTTGTTTAATGTTTCCGAGACGTTTTAGAGAACTCTTAGGAAGCCAATGATATTATGATTAAATCATAAATATTTAAATAAATGAATGTTTGTATGTTTGTCCTCTGTGCATTCATATAACATTGATTCGATTCTGATTAAAGTTTATCGATTAAATACTGTGTATTCTTTTACGATAACTGGTGCATAATTATATAGGTATTTCAATTTATGTTTACTTGAAACATATTTTTTAACCATGGAAAAGATAATGGAATATTTAACAATTACACTTTATTTTGTTCTATCATGTCTATTAAGTGCGCTGTTAATACTGGAAAGTTATTCAGGGAACGGTTTGCAAATAACTTCAACTATTGGAGGTAGGACAACATAAAGCATAAATGCCCGGTTAAAAAATAAAAGGCTGCAAAAGTGTGCGAGTATGCGAGTGCGAAAACGCAAGTGTGCAAGTTAGAACTAGCATATAGCAAGCTACGCTACGTAAGTAACCCACCTTCCCCCTTTTACCTTCTTCCTATTCGACCGTTTGTGCATGCGATGGAGTGGCGTCGCCGCTGACGCACTCTCCTTTACCGGTCCCTCCCTCCCCCCATGTACCTAACTATTCCCCTCGTCCGATTAGAATTTTCGTAACGCTCGAAAATTGTAACTATCTCAGCAAAAAAGTTTACTTCAAAAGATTACAGTGTACGACCCTTATAGATTCGACTCTAAAAAAAGGTTTTCTTGAGACTGTAACGTATTTTGAAACCTGAGTTACATAGTTAACAGTCGTGAATGTCAAGACTGGGTTGGTTAATAATCCCTTTGTTTCGTTTCGCTTTTGCTCCATTGTCTAATATTTTTTTATAAATGCTACCACAATATGTAATGAATTATAAATATTTTTTTTTTCAAATAAGTAAATACCAACTTAAAACAAACTACTACGTTTATCATGAAAACTTAATATAATTTATATTTTGTCCTGTTTATGTTTGGCTAATGTAAATAAATACATTCAAACATATTTTACTTCACGTCATTTATGCAGCTTCTGGCTCTTCTCTCTTACTGGTCAGTTATGTACGAGTGTAAGAAAGCTGTTGTAAATGAAACATTACCTATTTATTTAAATCCATTTGAATAAAATATTTTATTAAAAATTTTGAATAACTTATCTTATTAACGTACATCCTTTCCAGTAAATACGATAGCGATTAAATTGCACAGTAATTTGATTTTCAATTACTCAGTAAAATATTTGAGAAAATTGGGAACGTATGGAAGATGTTCGGAAATTTCTGGACATAAATTTGTTGAATGGCAGGGAACAAAAATAAAATCTATTATTGTTATTGAATAAACATATTTACGGAAACGCAACCCCACAAAGTTCCAGGTGCGTACGATCAGGGCCGCGTCTAATAGGGGGCAAAAGGGGCATTTTCCCCGGGCCTCACATTCTAGGGGGCCTCAAATTTTATTAAAAAAATATATCATTAATTAAAGTTAATTCCCATTTTATATCTGGCGTAGTAATAACTTGTCTTTAAATTTAGATACCTATTTATTTAGTTTTGTAAATCATCATTCCACAATAAAAGCACACCGTGCTGTAACTTGTATGGTTTTATTTATAACTACTGAGTAAGTCATCGACATCGACGCCGGTCGCCGATAACTACTGTGGTGCGGACAAAGCGAGCGGATTCATTACATACCACTACAGCGATTATGGCGCTACGGGTGCTATTGTTCGATTCAAGAGGTCGATTAATGTGATGTGTGATTCATTTTAGTTCCAACAGATGTCATGTAATTAATGTAGGCGTAAAACTTCTTAATGTAAGATTGACGAACAACAATCAATATCCCTGTTTTAATCTATTTGTGCAACTAAAAATGTTTTTAGTGAGATTTTAAAGCTATTAATTTTGTTTTTGCAGTAATGATTTTATTTCGTTCAATGATTTTGTTGGTTTATGATTCATACGAACTTGTTTATGATGTTCATGTTGGTAGTTGTGTTCAACAATAGAGATGTCCATCAGGCGGGAATAATGTAAACAGACCTTGATACTACACCAGAGTTTTAGTTTGATAATAATTGCAAATTGGTTGTGTTTTATAATAATGTCACAAAATGAGTGTACCTACGTAAATTTGATAGTGGTGCTTCAAAACGTAAAGCAAAAAGAAGAGAACAAGAAGAAATAAACAAACTTCCAAAACTTACAGCCTTCTTCACAAAGAACCACGAACCTCCTCAAACACTAGAACCATGTGATTGTGATGGTAAGTTGCCTTTGACTTTACCACTTTCAAGCTCTGATAAAGTTAAAGAAAACAGAAGTAACTAAAATAGATAATTGTAAACTCATTAATACAACTCCAGAAATTCCCATAACTTCTAGAAACTGTACTAGGACTGAAAGAAGTGTAGAGTTTGGTAGTGCAGTGTTAATAGAAGAAATCCAGCAAGATCCTGCGGCATGGCCTCGCAATATCACTGACGAAATGATTAGTTATTGTGTTGATAAGGGGCCGGACTTTTTTTAGTAATAATGATGGAGACTACACAGCTTCTGCTAGGCAATATCCAAAATGTACTCGTAAACTAACAACATCTGCATTTGTGAGAGTTCTTGAAAATAAAGAGTGACAGGAGAGAAAATGGTTATTGTACTCTAAATGTACGGGAAATGTGTTTTGCTTTGCGTGCAAACTTTTCAGTAATTGTAAACTATCAAAAATTGTAAATGGTTTTTCTAATTGGAAGAAAACAGAAGAAAAATTGAGGGAGCATGAAAACAGTATTGAACACAAAGCATGTTCTTTAAAATGGGTTTCAAGAAAAAATAAGAAAATGTCAATTTCATCACATTTAGATGCACAAGTGTCTACTGAGACAAATTACTGGAAGAATGTTCTTGTTAGAGTAGTGGCAGTTGTAAAATTTTTGTGCAGTCGTGGTCTTCCTTTTCGTGGTGATAATCAGATGCTTGGATCACCTCGTAATGGTAATTACCTAGGAATTTTGGAACTCCTTGCTCAGTTTGATCCTTTTTTACAGGAACATTTAAGGATGCATGGGAACAAAGGAAAATATCATGTATCGTATCTTTCTTCTGATGTATGTGAAGAATTCATTGAGCTAATGGGCAACGAAGTTCGGAAACACATGCTAAATGAGATTAGACAGGCCAAATATTATTGTAGTTGATTCTACACCTGATGTTTCCCATACAGATCAGTTATCTTTTGTATTTAGAAACTGCCTTAACGGTAACATTTTGGAAAGGTTTTTGTGTTTCATTCCAATTTGCAGCCACACAGGAAGAAATTTAAGTGAAGTTGTAACCTGTACTCTAAAAAACAACACCATTGATATCCAGGATTGCCGAGGTCAGAGCTATGATAATGCAGCTAACATGTCAGGAAAATACGAGGGCCTACAAGCGCACATTAAATCAATAAACAGCTCTGTGCTGTATGTTCCATGTGCAGCACATTCAGTAAACTTAGTAGGAAAAAACAATGTTGGTGAATGTATTCATGCAACAAAACTGTTTCTGTTTTTAGAAAAGATGTACTCATTTTTCACTGCTTCCACTCACAGGTGGTCAGTTCTTGAAGGAGTTATTTCGGAAAGCACAGGAAATAGCGGAAAGCCAAACATCACTGTCAAGAGCTTGTCGTAAACAAGGTGGTCATGCAGAGAAGATGCATTGAAAACTCTCGTCATTCATTATGATGAGATTTTCTGTGCATTTAATGATATGTTCAACGACAAAAATGAAACGCAAGTCACAAGGATGGAAGCGAACTCCCTCATGAAGAAAATGCAATATTTAGAATTTGCTTTTATGGCCATATTTTGGTACGACATTATGGAAAGATTCGGTGCAGTAACCAAGCATCTACAGAAGCCTGGACTCGATGTCATAACTGGTCATCAACTGATGAATTCTTTGAAAGATTTTGTTTCCGATTTGCGAAATAATTTTGATGAAATTGAAGTTAAAGCAACACAACTAAGCAACCATGTGTTACAAACTTTTGTAGATACTAGATCTTCCAAAAATAAAAAGTTTTTGGATGGAAAAGACGAACTTTCAACTGTTGTAACATCCCGTGAGAATTTCAGAATTTCCACATTTCTATGCATTGTTGATAAGCTCTGCATGGAACTGGAGAAGAGAGCTGCTTCCTACAAAGATATTGCCTCAACATTTGTGTTTCTTTGTAACTTAACTACAGCAAGTGAAGATGAACTCAAATCTAGTGCTACCGAGTTGGTCAGAAAATACAGAAAGGATCTGCAGCCTGTTATTACAAATGAATTATTACACTTATCATCATTTCTCAGATAAGCAACAAGTTGAAGACAGTGTTACATCATTCACTCCACAAAAGGTTTTGCAGCACTTATATAACAGCGATATAATTGATGTATTTCCAAATGTAGCAATAGCACTGCGCTTGTATTTGACACTACCAATCACAAACTGTGAAAGTGAAAGATCATTTTCAAAACTGTCAGTTCTGAAGAATCAATTCCGATCTACCATGTCACAAGAGAGATTAAACTCGTTAGCGGTGATTTCTACAGAACATGATCTTGTGAACAGCATTTCATTTGATGGACTCATTAACTTGTTTGCTGCTAAAAAGGCAAGAAAGAAGTTTATTGCAAAGTGAGTTAATAAATAATAAATATGTAATTTTGATTGGTCGGGATCTGCAACTCATAAAATAGTGTAAATATTTGAGCACGATTTAAGACTTTCGTAAATGAAGCAGAGAAATATTAGGGATGGGTGTTGGCTATGAAATATTACTCCATTTCAAATAGAAAATTTGTTGTTATATATTATTTTGTTTTCCCTGCATAAATATGTTTCATATTTCTGCGTATACAGGCTGCATTTCATTATGGTACTTCTTGTCCTTTTTTATGTTAGTTATTACATACATACATGTCAATGCAAATATGAGTTTTTCATATCTGAAAATTATGACTACAATAAAACAAAAGGGGGGGGGGGGGGCCTCCGAATATTGTTGCCCCAGGCCTCGCATTCTCATAAAACGGCCCTGCGTACGATAGCGTGCAAATTAGAATTTCGCGCTTATGTGGCTGACTCTCCACTGTCTGAAAGGGCACGTGATTGAACGCCATGACGTTCAAATGCTCCGCGGGAAAGAATACGTTAGAGCTATATATACGCATAAGCTGGTAGCTGAGTTGTATATTTCCAGATAAATTTTACCTATATCTAGCCCAGAGAAGTTTTTGTCATGTATTATTTTGGTAGACAAGAAATGTACACAGCCAAATCTAATCCGGTTGTCATGCCGCGCCTTATACTATGAGGCAGTATCGGATAGCTGCGTCAGCAATGCGCTGGTGAGAACGCCCTTTTCCTAAATTGTTCACTGAAGAGAACGCAGACATGTCATTTTTTTCATGTTTGGAGGGAGCTTTTTAAAAACGCTTCTAGTGTTAGGAAAGAAGCGAAGTCGTAAACAAGTGTTTCACGTTCCTGAAATCCGGATATATAGATGTGTGTATATATATGTGTGTGTGTATATATACGTATGAATATATATAAACTACACACATATATATACACATATATATAGTATAGGACAGTATGTTCGGGCACTAGCGCTGGCGCGAAGGGTTGGTGCCGGGCCACCATAGTAGTATACGAATGACGGTCCGAGATCAGGCTTCAGGCTGTGGTGCCGGTGCCGGTGTCCGCCATCTTGGATTCTGACGTCACGGCGGCCATCTTGGATGGTTGTGACCTTGACCTTTGACCTTGACCTTGAATTTGATCCTCAAAATCCGCCAAAATTGGGCAAAATTTGCCTAAAATTCCTCAAAAATCGCCAAAATTTCCATTTCTGTGGAAAAAAGTTCCGCCAAAAAATTTCAAAAAATTCCACAAATTAAAAATTTCTCTTTTCGAGGGAAAAATTTCCCGTTTCGAGGGAAAAATTCCCGTTTTTAGTCCTTAAAAATCCCAGCGGCTGAAAATTCCTAAAACTGGCTTAAGCATCCTTAACTCAAGCCTCAGTTAAGCCATTTCTAGGAATAAGGATACCATGACCGCCATCTTGGATTATGTCGCCACCGTTGCAATTTTAGTTACGGTCGCCATCTTTAAAATCTTCATTTACTATCTGATTTTAATGAATTTTTTTTTAAAAATTATAAAAAAATTCAAATAATAAAATTTTAATAAAAAATATTTAAAAAGCATACATTAACGACACGGAGCTCGGAGTCCGCGGTTCGAACCCGGTGGGTGCAAAAAAAATTAAAAATGACGACAGATCCTTCCCCCTAGGTGGCTGCTGGCAGACTGACCCCCGCCACTTTTACCAATGCACATATACCATCAGGTAGTATGACGTCATGTCCGCCATCTTTTCTTCGATGCTGGAAGCCAACATCATTGTATCGTCGGCTAGAGTGCGCTGACACCATGCTAGTTTAATTCTTACCCACTAGAGTGCAGTAATCATTTATTACTGTGACACCCGCCATCTTGTCATTTGGCCGCCATCTTGAAAATCCGTAATTATTTAGCTAGAAATTCGGGAAAAGTTCCAAAATTCATTAAATAAATCACTCATTAATTTACATATTGATTCGATCGATTCCCGTCCTCGGTTCGATACCCGATCGTTGCAATAATGTTTAATCTTATGTAAAAAAAATAATTTAAATAAACCATGTTCAACATTCGTAAAGAGACTCTAAATCCTCTACGACCACCATCCTATCAGACATCAAGACCACCATATTGGAAATGTGTAATTTTAATGCTAGAGATCCGGGAAAAAGTTCAGAAATCATTAAATAAATTTCCGATCAATATACTGATTAATTTGAGCGACTAATGTCCTTGGTACGATCTAGGATGATGCAAAAAAAAATTAAATATAACATCAATTTAACATAAAAGTAACAGGTTCGAGGAATTAAACACCGCAAGTTCTTTTACAAACATAATATTTATTACATAATTTCTATTCTACTACAGGATCACTTACGAAAGCCAGCAATCTTATAATCATTTAGTTCCGCAGCGATGTGAAATGACTAATTCTTAGCTCCAATCGGTTTATACTAGACAGAGTCCAGCCAGAACCTTTACAGACATAGTCCACCTCTTCTTGACAGAGTTTCTGGATACCGTTTTTAACAGTTTGCTTCACATCGTTAGAACTGTAAATTACTGCAGCCGATGTCTTGAATGCACACTTCTTCACTTTGTCATCGAACGGATATGGCTTTCCATATATACAGTCCAACCACAAGTTATATTTCAAAGGTCCGTTTGTTGCTACATCATCAGTAAGCTGATTGATTATCTTCTGTCTGATATCGTCAAGAAAATTACAACTGTCCTTCGACTCACCGAACGTATTTAGATAATAGTAGTCTTTCAACGTTCCACGAAATGCAGACTGCGCCAAGTAGAAGCCATTTCGTTCACTTGTAATGCTCCGAACACAGTCTTAGGTTTAGTTCCATGTTCAGACGTCATAACAATCGGTTGCTGGGCATCTGTTTTTTTGGTTGTACACTTTCATGTCTCCAATCTAAAGCGAGGAGTCGAAATGTCGGCAGGTAGTTCAGCAGTAGGAGCACAGACTCCACCTTTACATTTTTTCGCATGATGTCGCAAACTATCGATTCGAGTAAACCATTCATGACAATCATCACATCGAAACTTTATACGAGAAGGATTCTTTTTGCATTTGCTCCGCTCATGTCTTCGTGCATCATGGAAAAATGCGAACGACGTATCACAGTAGCTGCAAGGATACCGTGCTGATGTAGACGAACCTTTCAGACCCGATCCAGATATGGACGTTGCAACAGTAGTACCATTTCCAGGCATACTCTAATGAACATCGATGCATCGCTGTTGCACCGAAACCTTTACTTTCTGCCGCACAGCAGGACCTTTACATGCCTTCATGTGCGTTTTCATATTATCTTTTCTGGCAAACTGCTTATGACATTTCTCACAAACAAACATTTTACGATATAGGTTCTTGACACATTCGCTCCTCTCGTGTCGCCGAGCATTGCTGTTGTTTGAGAAAATCTTGTCGCAGTAACAGCACCGATGTTCGCTAGTTGTCAAATCAGCATCCATTGAAGTCTCCATCGAGGTCGTATCGTCGATCGCCGTGGTTTCCTGCACATCCAGCTCAGTTGTTATTAAGCTATCTTCTGCTGGTGGTATCACATCTATTGAAATCTCCTCCAATGTTGACGTCGTCGTCGTTGCCAACGAGATCTGCTCCACCATTGTCGTCGCTGACGTCAAGGTTCCCGTAGACGATGGTACAACGTCCATCGAGTTCGACATTAAAGTCGGTAAAGATGCCATCGAGTTCTCAAGAACAGGTAATTACGCGACTTATGCACCAGATGAAATAATCTAGGTGATCCTTACACCGTCGACGACAGTAACAAACTGACCGACCTGCTGTCTAGGACTCGCTTATATACATGCACCGGATGGAATAATACGCTAGTCAAATCAAGAATCATTTACAATAATACTAGAGTCAAAACAACATTAAAAATAGAAGGACCATCAACGAAAAGGCAGCACATTTGGAAGCACCGACAACGAAAAGGCAGCACATTTGGAAGCACCGACAACGAAAAGGCAGCACCGTCAACGAAAAGGCAGCACATTTGGAAGCACCGACAACGAAAAGGCAGCACCGACAACGAAAAGGAAGCACATTTGGAAGCACCGACAACGAAAAGGAAGCACCATCAACGAAAAGGCCGCACCGCCAACGAAAAGGAAGCACATTTGGAAGCACCGACAACGAAAAGGCAGCGCCGCCAACGAAAAGGAAGCACATTTGTAAGCACCGACAACGAAAAGGCAGCACCGTCAACGAAAAGGCAGCACATTTGGAAGCACCGACAACGAAAAGGCAGCACCGACAACGAAAAGGCAGCACATTTGGAAGCACCGACAACGAAAAGGCAGCACCGACAACGAAAAGGCAGCACATTTGGAAGCACCGACAAAGAAAAGGCAGCACCGACAACGAAAAGGCAGCACATTTGGAAGCACCGACAACGAAAAGGCCGCACCGCCAACGAAAAGGAAGCACATTTGGAAGCACCGACAACGAAAAGGTCGCACCGCCAACGAAAAGGAAGCACATTTGGAAGCACCGACAACGAAAAGGAAGCACCATCAACGAAAAGGCCGCACCGCCAACGAAAAGGAAGCACATTTGGAAGCACCGACAACGAAAAGGCAGCGCCGCCAACGAAAAGGAAGCACATTTGGAAGCACCGACAAAGAAAAGGCAGCACCGCCAACGAAAAGGAAGCACATTTGGAAGCACCGACAACGAAAAGGCAGCACCATCGACGAAAAGAAAGCACATTAATTTGTCATTGACTCCAATATTCATTGGCTCCAATATTCATTAGCTCCAATATTCATTGGCTCCAATATTCATTGACTCCAATATCCATGAGCTCCAATATCAATTGGCTCGAATTGCTCCAAAAGGTTCCATCAGCCTTTTGGCTCCAACAGTTTTTTGGCTCCGATAGTCATTGGCTCCAATAGTCTTTGGCTACAATATTCATTGGCTCCAATAATCATTGCCTGCAATATTCATTGGTTCCAATATTCATTGGCTCCAATATTCATTGGTTCCAATATTCAATGGCTCCAATATTCATTGACTCCAATATTCATTGGCTCCATCAGTCATTGACAACTACAGTCTTTTGGTCCCAAAAGTCTTTTGGCTCCAAATATATTAGGCTAGAATTCTTCGAGTCTAAGAGACTATGAGACCACATGGTTACAGAACTACGTGACTACGAATCTTCAAGTTTACGAGACTGCGAGGCTACAGAGCTACGAAGCCTCTAGTACACAGGTTTACGTGACTGCGAGGATACAGGACTACCAGTCTGCATGAGTACTTGACTACGAAGCTACTCGTCTACAAGGCTACAATTACAGCATCTGTTTTCGTCAGAATTTTCTCTTTTGCTCCAACTGCACCACCAGCATTATGTTATAAGATTACAAGGCCGCTTGCTTACGTAGCTTCAAGTCTACGAGGATACTTGGATACGTAGCTTCAATTCTACGAGGTCCTAAGACTTCATGACTACGCGACTTCGAGCCATGAGGTTACGAGATTACGTGACTACGAATCTTCATGTTTACGAGACTGCGAGGCTACAGAGCTACGAAGCCTCTAGAAAACGAGTTTACGTGACTGCGTGGATACAGGAATACAAGTCTGCATGAGTTCTTGACTACGAAGCTACTCGTCTGCAAGGCTCCAATTGACACATCTGTCTTCGATGGAATTTTCTCTTTTGCTACATCTACACCATCAGCATTATGTTATAAGATTACAAAGCTACTTGCTTACGTAGCTTCAAGTCTACGAGGCTCCAATAC
Source organism: Bacillus rossius redtenbacheri (assembly GCF_032445375.1). Lineage (NCBI taxonomy): Eukaryota > Metazoa > Arthropoda > Insecta > Phasmatodea > Bacillidae > Bacillus > Bacillus rossius. Next base: position 3,334,746 of record NC_086337.1, on the reverse strand, counting down.
ATCATGACTACGAGACTACGAACCATGAGGTTACGAGACTATGCGATTGCAAGTCTTCAAGGTTACGTCATCACGAGGCTATAGGACTACGAAGCTTCCAGAACGCATGGTTACGAGAATGCATGACTAATTGACCGCATGGCTACGAAACTTTATGTCTCTAACTGACTACAATAGCACTATTCAGTGGTGAGAGTTAATTTATTTCATGCAAAGGTACTTGCTGCAAGCAGTTCCGCTTTTCAACATCAGATGACGTCATGTTTTGCTTGCAGGTAAAATAATATTTATTTATTTTATGCGGGATGCGGGTTGTTCACTATCGGTCGCATAAGAAGAATGGCATCGATAGTCTTCAAGGAGAAGGAAGTTCGTCCTTCCTGCTTCTCAGATTTCTCACGGTCCGCCATCTTGGATTGCGACGTCACGGCTGCCATCTTGGATGGGTGTGACTTTGACCTTTGACCGAAACCGCAGGAATGATCGCAAGCACACGGATTAACCATCATAATATTGATAAGAATAATCAGGAGCACACGGAGAAAAACGACACATGTTTTCTTTGATATCATAAAATTACAGGAAAAAAATATTTAAAAATAAAAATAAATTAATAAAAAAATTAAAATAAAAACAAAAAATACATAAAATTCTGGCTTGTACTAGAACTCTATCTTTGCTCAACAATGATAAGTTTACAAGCTAGCAGAATCAGTTTATGTATTTTTTGTTTTTATTTTAATTTTTTTATTAATTTATTTTTATTTTTAAATATTTTTTTCCTATAATTTTATGATATCAAAGAAAACATGTGTCGTTTTTCTCCGTGTGCTCCTGATTAGTCTTATCAATATTATGATGGTTAATCCGTGTGCTTGCGATCATTCCTGCGGTTTCGGTCAAAGGTCAAAGTCACACCCATCCAAGATGGCAGCCGTGACGTCGCAATCCAAGATGGCGGACCGTGAGAAATCTGAGAAGCAGGAAGGACGAACTTCCTTCTCCTTGAAGACTATCGATGCCATTCTTCTTATGCGACCGATAGTGAACAACCCGCATCCCGCATAAAATAAATAAATATTATTTTACCTGCAAGCAAAACATGACGTCATCTGATGTTGAAAAGCGGAACTGCTTGCAGCAAGTACCTTTGCATGAAATAAATTAACTCTCACCACTGAATAGTGCTATTGTAGTCAGTTAGAGACATAAAGTTTCGTAGCCATGCGGTCAATTAGTCATGCATTCTCGTAACCATGCGTTCTGGAAGCTTCGTAGTCCTATAGCCTCGTGATGACGTAACCTTGAAGACTTGCAATCGCATAGTCTCGTAACCTCATGGTTCGTAGTCTCGTAGTCATGATGTATTGGAGCCTCGTAGACTTGAAGCTACGTAAGCAAGTAGCTTTGTAATCTTATAACATAATGCTGATGGTGTAGATGTAGCAAAAGAGAAAATTCCATCGAAGACAGATGTGTCAATTGGAGCCTTGCAGACGAGTAGCTTCGTTGTCAAGAACTCATGCAGACTTGTATTCCTGTATCCACGCAGTCACGTAAACTCGTTTTCTAGAGGCTTCGTAGCTCTGTAGCCTCGCAGTCTCGTAAACATGAAGATTCGTAGTCACGTAATCTCGTAACCTCATGGCTCGAAGTCGCGTAGTCATGAAGTCTTAGGACCTCGTAGAATTGAAGCTACGTATCCAAGTATCCTCGTAGACTTGAAGCTACGTAAGCAAGCGGCCTTGTAATCTTATAACAAAATGCTGGTGGTGCAGTTGGAGCAAAAGAGAAAATTCTGACGAAAACAGATGCTGTAATTGTAGCCTTGTAGACGAGTAGCTTCGTAGTCAAGTACTCATGCAGACTGGTAGTCCTGTATCCTCGCAGTCACGTAAACCTGTGTACTAGAGGCTTCGTAGCTCTGTAGCCTCGCAGTCTTGTAAACTTGAAGATTCGTAGTCACGTAGTTCTGTAACCATGTGGTCTCATAGTCTCTTAGACTCGAAGAATTCTAGCCTAATATATTTGGAGCCAAAAGACTTTTGGGACCAAAAGACTGTAGTTGTCAATGACTGATGGAGCCAATGAATATTGGAGTCAATGAATATTGGAGCCATTGAATATTGGAACCAATGAATATTGGAGCCAATGAATATTGGAACCAATGAATATTGCAGTCAATGATTATTGGAGCCAATGAATATTGTAGCCAAAGACTATTGGAGCCAATGACTATCGGAGCCAAAAAACTGTTGGAGCCAAAAGGCTGATGGAACCTTTTGGAGCAATTCGAGCCAATTGATATTGGAGCTCATGGATATTGGAGTCAATGAATATTGGAGCCAATGAATATTGGAGCTAATGAATATTGGAGCCAATGAATATTGGAGTCAATGACAAATTAATGTGCTTCCTTTTCGTCGATGGTGCTGCCTTTTCGTTGTCGGTGCTTCCAAATGTGCTTCCTTTTCGTTGGCGGTGCTGCCTTTTCTTTGTCGGTGCTTCCAAATGTGCTTCCTTTTCGTTGGCGGCGCTGCCTTTTCGTTGTCGGTGCTTCCAAATGTGCTTCCTTTTCGTTGGCGGTGCGGCCTTTTCGTTGATGGTGCTTCCTTTTCGTTGTCGGTGCTTCCAAATGTGCTTCCTTTTCGTTGGCGGTGCGACCTTTTCGTTGTCGGTGCTTCCAAATGTGCTTCCTTTTCGTTGGCGGTGCGGCCTTTTCGTTGTCGGTGCTTCCAAATGTGCTGCCTTTTCGTTGTCGGTGCTGCCTTTTCTTTGTCGGTGCTTCCAAATGTGCTGCCTTTTCGTTGTCGGTGCTGCCTTTTCGTTGTCGGTGCTGCCTTTTCGTTGTCGGTGCTTCCAAATGTGCTGCCTTTTCGTTGACGGTGCTGCCTTTTCGTTGTCGGTGCTTCCAAATGTGCTTCCTTTTCGTTGGCGGCGCTGCCTTTTCGTTGTCGGTGCTTCCAAATGTGCTTCCTTTTCGTTGGCGGTGCGGCCTTTTCGTTGATGGTGCTTCCTTTTCGTTGTCGGTGCTTCCAAATGTGCTTCCTTATCGTTGTCGGTGCTGCCTTTTCGTTGTCGGTGCTTCCAAATGTGCTGCCTTTATGTTGACGGTGCTGCCTTTTCGTTGTCGGTGCTTCCAAATGTGCTGCCTTTTCGTTGTCGGTGCTTCCAAATGTGCTGCCTTTTCGTTGTCGGTGCTTCCAAATGTGCTGCCTTTTCGTTGATGGTCCTTCTATTTTTAATGTTGTTTTGACTCTAGTATTATTGTAAATGATTCTTGATTTGACTAGCGTATTATTCCATCCGGTGCATGTATATAAGCGAGTCCTAGACAGCAGGTCGGTCAGTTTGTTACTGTCGTCGACGGTGTAAGGATCACCTAGATTATTTCATCTGGTGCATAAGTCGCGTAATTACCTGTTCTTGAGAACTCGATGGCATCTTTACCGACTTTAATGTCGAACTCGATGGACGTTGTACCATCGTCTACGGGAACCTTGACGTCAGCGACGACAATGGTGGAGCAGATCTCGTTGGCAACGACGACGACGTCAACATTGGAGGAGATTTCAATAGATGTGATACCACCAGCAGAAGATAGCTTAATAACAACTGAGCTGGATGTGCAGGAAACCACGGCGATCGACGATACGACCTCGATGGAGACTTCAATGGATGCTGATTTGACAACTAGCGAACATCGGTGCTGTTACTGCGACAAGATTTTCTCAAACAACAGCAATGCTCGGCGACACGAGAGGAGCGAATGTGTCAAGAACCTATATCGTAAAATGTTTGTTTGTGAGAAATGTCATAAGCAGTTTGCCAGAAAAGATAATATGAAAACGCACATGAAGGCATGTAAAGGTCCTGCTGTGCGGCAGAAAGTAAAGGTTTCGGTGCAACAGCGATGCATCGATGTTCATAAGAGTATGCCTGGAAATGGTACTACTGTTGCAACGTCCATATCTGGATCGGGTCTGAAAGGTTCGTCTACATCAGCACGGTATCCTTGCAGCTACTGTGATACGTCGTTCGCATTTTTCCATGATGCACGAAGACATGAGCGGAGCAAATGCAAAAAGAATCCTTCTCGTATAAAGTTTCGATGTGATGATTGTCATGAATGGTTTACTCGAATCGATAGTTTGCGACATCATGCGAAAAAATGTAAAGGTGGAGTCTGTGCTCCTACTGCTGAACTACCTGCCGACATTTCGACTCCTCGCTTTAGATTGGAGACATGAAAGTGTACAACCAAAAAAACAGATGCCCAGCAACCGATTGTTATGACGTCTGAACATGGAACTAAACCTAAGACTGTGTTCGGAGCATTACAAGTGAACGAAATGGCTTCTACTTGGCGCAGTCTGCATTTCGTGGAACGTTGAAAGACTACTATTATCTAAATACGTTCGGTGAGTCGAAGGACAGTTGTAATTTTCTTGACGATATCAGACACAAGATAATCAATCAGCTTACTGATGATGTAGCAACAAACGGACCTTTGAAATATAACTTGTGGTTGGACTGTATAAATGGAAAGCCATATCCGTTCGATGACAAAGTGAAGAAGTGTGCATTCAAGACATCGGCTGCAGTAATTTACAGTTCTAACGATGTGAAGCAAACTGTTAAAAACGGTATCCAGAAACTCTGTCAAGAAGAGGTGGACTATGTCTGTAAAGGTTCTGGCTGGACTCTGTCTAGTATAAACCGATTGGAGCTAAGAATTAGTCATTTCACACCGCTGCGGAACTAAATTATTATAAGATTGCTGGCTTTCGTAAGTGATCCTGTAGTAGAATAGAAATTATGTAATAAATATTATGTTTGTAAAAGAACTTGCGGTGTTTAATTCCTCGAACCTGTTACTTTTATGTTAAATTGATGTTATATTTAATTTTTTTTGCATCATCCTAGATAGTACCAAGGACATTAGTCGCTCAAATTAATCAGTATATTGATCGGAAATTTATTTAATGATTTCTGAACTTTTTCCCGGATCTCTAGCATTAAAATTACACATTTCCAATATGGTGGTCTTGATGTCTGATAGGATGGTGGTAGTAGAGGATTTAGAGTCTCTTTACGAATGTTGAACATGGTTTATTTAAATTATTTTTTTTACATAAGATTAAACATTATTGCAACGATCGGGTATCGAACCGAGGACGGGAATCGATCGAATCAATATGTAAATTAATGAGTGATTTATTTAATGAATTTTGGAACTTTTCCCGAATTTCTAGCTAAATAATTACGGATTTTCAAGATGGCGGCCAAATGACAAGATGGCGGGTGTCACAGTAATAAATGATTACTGCACTCTAGTGGGTAAGAATTAAACTAGCATGGTGTCAGCGCACTCTAGCCGACGATACAATGATGTTGGCTTCCAGCATCGAAGACAAGATGGCGGACATGACGTCATACTACCTGATGGTATATGTGCATTGGTAAAAGTGGTGGGGGTCAGTCTGCCAGCAGCCACCTAGGGGGAAGGATCTGTCGTCATTTTTAATTTTTTTGCACCCACCGGGTTCGAACCGCGGACTCCGAGCTCCGTGTCGTTAATGTATGCTTTTTAAATATTTTTTATTAAAATTTTATTATTTGAATTTTTTTATAATTTTTAAAAAAAATTCATTAAAATCAGATAGTAAATGAAGATTTTAAAGATGGCGACCGTAACTAAAATTGCAACGGTGGTGACATAATCCAAGATGGCGGTCATGGTATCCTTATTCCTAGAAATGGCTTAACTGAGGCTTGAGTTAAGGATGCTTAAGCCAGTTTTAGGAATTTTCAGCCGCTGGGATTTTTAAGGACTAAAAACGGGAATTTTTCCCTCGAAACGGGAAATTTTTCCCTTGAAAAGAGAAATTTTTAATTTGTGGAATTTTTTGAAATTTTTTGGCGGAACTTTTTTCCACAGAAATGGAAATTTTGGCGATTTTTGAGGAATTTTAGGCAAATTTTGCCCAATTTTGGCGGATTTTGAGGATCAAATTCAAGGTCAAGGTCAAAGGTCAAGGTCACAACCATCCAAGATGGCCGCCGTGACGTCAGAATCCAAGATGGCGGACACCGGCACCGGCACCACAGCCTGAAGCCTGATCTCGGACCGTCATTCGTATACTACTCACCATCTTGGATTTGTGACGTCACGATATCCATATTGAATGAACTTGACATTTGACCTTCAAAATTTGCCAAAAATTTTCCGAAATCTGCCAAAATTTCCAGGTTTTTTTTAAAATTCTTTTAAATCATCTAAAAACAATTTGTTAATTCAAAAATTAAGATTTCGGAAAACCTCAAAATACTTTTTGCCTTAGAAAGAACACAAATTCATAATAACGGATTAAGCATCCAAGTATACAGCATCCGATAAGCCATTTCTAGGAATTAGGATGTCACGACCGCCATCTTGGATTATGACGTCACCGTTGCAATTACCGTTACTTCCGCCATCTTGAAAATCTTTATTTACTATCCGATTTTAATGAAGAATATTAAAAAATTTATAAAAATTATTAAATAAATATTAATAATAAATATTTACCACTTGGAGTTCTGAGTCCTCTGTTCAAAACCAGCGAGGGCAAAAATAAATAACTTGGCGTTAAGTTCTTCCTCTACAGAAGCTGCTGGCAGGCTGACCACCCACCACTTTTGTCATGGTATATTTATCGTTAACTTGTATGACATCATGTCCGCCATCTTGAAAATCAATAATTTCAATGCTATAATTTCGGGAAAAAAATTAAAATTCATAAAAAATTAATGAATTAAATTTTAATAATTTTTTTTTCTTCAAAATACTGTTTAACATGATGTTACGGTCACCATCTTGGATAATATAAATGTTGCATGTTTCGTAATGCACACCATATTGGTTGAGTATGATGTGTTCGTTAACATTTTTCGTTATGCCCACCATATTGGATTCTAGATCGTTGCACTTTTCGTTACGACCAGGGGCGTAGCCAGGGTTTTTTTTTAGCGGTTCAAACCCCCCCCCCCCCCCCCCTTAGCACCAAATCTTTAAATAATTTCTTATTCATCACTCAAACAAATTTCATATTAAAATTAATAAAATTATTACCACTACAATATTTAAATTTAAGAACAGAACTAAAATAGCACTATTTTACACCTTAAAATCCAAATTTTCCCGGGGGAGGACCCCCGGACCCCCACTTTAATACTGGGGGGCCATGCTTCTTAACACCCCCCATACACAAGTCCTGGCTACGCCACTGGTTACGACCGCCATCTTGTTAAACCGTAATTTTTATGCTAGAAATTCGAGGAAAATGTTAAAAATTATAAATAATTTATTGATAAAAATTAATCAAATATTATTCATAACATGGACTTACTTCTTTGGTTCGATTCCGGCGAGGTCATAAAAATTAAAAACGACATTTCCTTCCTCCACATCGGCTAGTATGACGTCACGTCCGCCATCTTGTTTTATTCTGCTGGAGGCCACCATATTGTTTCGACTACTATGCCACCATCATGTTAGTTTAATTTTTACTCATTAGAGTGCAGAAATAATTTAATATTACTGTGGCACTCACCATCTTAAGGGCGCCGTCTGGACGATGGAAGGAAGCCACTGCAGACATTTACCTCTATATCTCTCCTTTAGAAAGTACTTGAGATTTTCAATTTTTGTTTGGGCAGGAAAGGAGTAAAAAGAACATTCGACGTCGGTCTGGTGGATTTAAGTTGTCACATACCCACCTTAACACTTTTGCGACCCCGCCAATATCGCGAAAATGGCTCTTTTCAACCTATTTTTTTGTGCAGTAAAAACCGTCAGAATTTAAGGAACTCACCAGTCAGACGCGCCCTGTACCTTCTTGCATTGATTCCTGCATTTGAACAGGCATGTCACCGCGGAAAATCTTCTGAGGCACTAATAAAGATAAACGTATGCACGGGCGAAACTGCTAGCCACCTCGTGGCGCCCTCTGCAGCTGTACCGGCAGCCGGCTGCTATCTCTCCCGCCGCGGAGGCGTGGCGCCTTGACTAGAAAGGGGGGGGGGGGGAGGCCTTGACTGCTCAGGGCGATAGTGGCCCTTCTCCTCCTCTTCCCCCTGTCGGAGGAATAACTGAACAAGAACGTGTAAAGGTATTACGGAGTGATATTTACAATGGACCATTTCATGTATTCGGGGACCATTCAAAGTGCAGTAAACGAGAATACTATTGTGATGGTTCTAGAAGCACAGAAGAGAATAAAAGTATGGGCATGTGGGATGAAATAATGTCAGAAAATAATGTGGTAGTTCATCATGCAGAAAGTTTCTTGAAAAACATGACAACAAATAGAGCTGAGTCTTTTAATAATACAGTTGCAAAGTTTGTTAGTGGTAAGAGTCAACTTTTCTCTCCGTGGTGGATACCTTACCAGAAGTGAACTTTCCGTTATTTCGTGCAATGCAGATGGTAACGAACAAGCCGAAATTCACAAAAAATTCACAAATCACAGTCCTGGTGAATATTCAAAAAAATATTTAAAAGCAAAATAATTTCTACTGAAAAAGAAGAAAAGAGGCGCTTGGAAAACCCCACAAAGAATACTAACAAGAAAATTAACTTTTCAGAAGACTCGCATTATGGCAATGTTTCTCAGATACCAGACATGAATCCTGAAGAATACGAAAAGAAAAAAGAATTTTTGAGAGGACTGCAGTGTGACAGCAAAAAAATTCAGGATATCCAGTCATCAACCACTGGACAAAGGCACTGTATCTTGTGGAAATGTGAAAGAGCAAAGCGTCTGACGGCTTCAAATTTCGGAAAAATATGTCAAATGAGAGAAACAACACCGCGCTCTAAAACAGTTCAATCTATTTTATATTCAACCTTCTCTGGAAACAAAGCAACTAAATATGGAATTGAGAACGAACCTCATGCAGTCACTCAGCTGGAACAGGAGGTGGGCTTAGTCATAATTCCTTCAGGACTTTTCATTGACGAAAATATACAATTTCTAGCAGCATCGCCTGATGGGCTCATTGGTAGTGATGGCATCATTGAAATCAAATGCCCTGCAACTGCCAAGACTATGCTTCCTGAAACGGTAATTCTGGAGAAAAAAAAAATAATTTTTGTGAATTGAAGGATGGAAAAATGCATCTCAAGATCGGTCATATGTACATGTAACAAATTCAGGGACAACTCCATGTTACAGGTCGCTAATTATGCCTTTTTGTCGTTTGGACTCCAAAAGGAATGATTTTTCAGAAAATCACAAAAGATGACCATTTCTGTAAAAGTTTAATGGAAGAAAAACTTATACAGTTATACATGAATTCATTACTGTCAGTAACACTAACGTGTCATGATGTAGTCCTTCAATGAAGATATTTAGAAAACACGGCGTTTTTATTTCAACTTTAATATTGGGTTTTACAATGTACTTTTATAGGACTAGTATTTATACAGGTAATATGCCAAGTGTCATTCTGATTGGGAAATTATGTTTAACAAGAAAACCAGTTTAAATGTGCTCGTGCATATGTGTGTGGTGAGTTTGAGAAAACTGAATGCAGAAGGTGATTTCAAACAGAACATGTAAAATTGGTATTTGCATAAATAAGAAAGTATTTAAAGGTGTGAACATTGTTGGAAAAAATGTTTATTTTTGGATTGTATGAAAATACATTGAAAAATTTAATTAATCTTTAACACAGTTCTATATTTAAAAACAATTTTATATTGTGGGTTATCTCTAGCATTATTTTCTTCTTCTATTTTGTTTGGTTTGTGGATTCTTAGGTATATTTCGAAGAAAGACTACCTATTGTTATTGAAGCCGTTTCCAAAGTGCGACTGCAGGAAAATTTTAAGATAATTTTTCGTTTAATGTTCTATAGATACCGAAGCCATCGTGAAATCAAACGTTTGTGTGAATATACATATACAATTTATGGACACGATACTGCCTTAATTGTGCACAAATCATTTCCAAACTGGTAAATAAAATATAGTAATAAAATTTTGGTCGAATTCTTTAATGGGAATAATCCCACCAAAGTGGTAAAATGGGGAAGGTTTTGATTAACTTAACAATCGCTTTGAATCCCATAGTATGACAAATACTGCATCGTTTGAACGTATTATAACTCGTAGCAGTAATACCAAAAACCTTTGAATACATTTTTTTTTGATACGACCAACCATAAATGCAAGGGTCGGAAAAAACATGAGTTTGAGGACAGAAAAGTTCGTAACTTCCTTAGTAGACACATTATCAAATCTGTTAGTATTGTTTGTAAATGTTATAATTTTTAACACAATTTTTTGTCTGAAACAATTTTTGATAAGCCAAACGATTGCCCAAGGGGTTGTAAATAGCAAAGGTAGAAATATAAAAAACTAAATTTCCATACCATGTACAATATTAAATACGTTATTATTTATGGTAAAACCCTTAAAAATTAATTATATAACAATTAATGTTAAATGTATATTTTTATTTTTTATCTAAAACTTTGGTCCAAAACAATTATTGATTAGACCGCAAGAAGTTGAAAAAAAACTCATGTGGAGATAAAAAGAACTAAACAAAACTTCCGTACCATGTACCTACACTATAAAAGTCATTCATATTTTTATTTTACTTTCTATATATTGCCAAGAACGTTTATATGAAGTAAAATATTATGTAACCAGCCATTACTCCAAGCCGTGGGAATAAAAATGGTTAAAAGACAAAAAAAACATTAACTTTTTAGTTGATATACTATCAAAAATGAAATAATTTATGCAAAACTCCTAAACATTATCCAAAACCTTTGGCTGAAACAATTGTTGCTACGACGAACTATTTACAGTTATAATAGAGGTTGAAAAAAGTTTTATAGTTCCTATCAAATATGTTGAAATTTATTTTTTACTATCTTCATATTATCATAAACAATGATCCAGAGCAATATTTTTTTGTGACCACTTATTAGTGCAAGGTATGAAAAGTAGTGTTAGAAGGTAATAAATGCATAGGCGTAATATGAAATGCGTTCTATGTTATTCAGTCCTGGATGAATTGAACTAAATCTTTTAAAATAGTTTTGGGCCATGGAATAAGACAGTGTTAATTCGATCAATTTTGAATATTGTAGAACGTACAGGATACTTAAAAAGTTTCAGAAGTTTATATAAGTTTTTTGAACATTTCATGAAGTGATAGGTACTTCGAAATCTACCTAAACCTAGTCTGTGCCGAGAGGGATGGATTTCGTTTACTCAATTTGTCATACTGGAAAAACTGTAGTGCAGTGCTTATGAAAAAAAATGAATGACAAAAATTTATTTTGCAGCTGCCTTGAAGAAAATGTTTTTTTGCTGTAAGGTATATTTTTATTTTGTTACTTGAAGATTTAATATTATTGAATAAATATTTTTCTTTGATGATTTAGATTCATTTCATTTGTTATCAAACTTTTTTAAAACTTATCTACTTTTTATTTTATACCAAACATTCTTAAACTTAAAAAAAAATTCCATTATCAAAACCCGAAATGTAACAGCCGTTAGTAAAAATGTGTGCCTTTTAAATTATTTGTATTTAAAATATCGCTACTACTGATTTTAGTCTGGAAATTTGCCTGTTTGCCTACGTATTTATGGCACCCTTGAGACTGAATAAAACTGCCCACGCCCTTGGTGCAGAAATGCTGTTAATTTAGTAACCGATAAAAATTTAAATAAATATATAGATAAAAATTAAGAAAAAAGTTCAAAAGTTTAACATTTTTGGTATTAAATATATGTAAATTAAAATGGTCATTCACAGCGTGACTGTACTGCTGGCACCATAGAGGTTTTCAAGTAGTTTTGCGAATAACCGGGAAAACATCACATTGTAATCAACCATCAATGTAAAGTAGTGTCCAGACATGTATTTCTAAGTCAGTAATTCAGACAATTATTTTTTTACGTATGCAGTCACATTTGTCTGTGTGACATATACACAATAAATTATTGTTAACACGTTAATATCAACCACTAAAATAAGTATTTTGCTATATCGCTACACTCTAAACATATATGCAATTGGCACGCCGGCTACGGTAAACTAAAGGACGCAGAAAGATTCAGACACATAGTCCAGGCATTTTATGAGAAAAAGGGGTCGATTTATGGACAAATTGTAAGAAAAGGTTTTATTTTATCAAAATTTGCAGAAAAATTCGTAGAATATCATGTCCAAAATCCATCGAAATCCACTTTATTTTGGTAACGTTTTTTCCGGGATTTGTCCCGGAAAAATGCGAAATAAATTAATAACTGGAAAACGGTGCGTTCTACGAAGAAAGGTATAGACACTAAAATTAAAGAGAGCCAAATTTACCATAACATATCAAAAATGTACAAAAATCCACTAATAAATACTATTTGTTTTTTTGGAATTCGTCCCGGAAAAACCTAAAATATTGAAATAAATTGGAAATGGCGCATTTTATAGCAAAATGTTTCATGACAAAGTTAAAGTACACAACGATTTTCATAATATATTACAAATACACAAAAATCAACACAAAATAGGTTTTTGGTTTTCCAGAAAATTTCCTGGAAAAAAAAAAAGACTAAACGAAAACGTTGTATCGTACGTCAAAGAAAGTCGTGACTAAAATTAAAGACTTTTTTTGTATTAAATATAATTTCAATTCACCAAAATCTTCATATATATATATATATATACACACACATATGTATATAGTTTTTTTTGTGACTCGCCCTGGAAAATCTTTAAAAATTCAATAAAACGAAAACGGAACATCGTATTGTAAAAGTTTTAGTGGGACAAACAGAAGCACACAAGATTTCCTATACTAAATCCTAAATTCACTGAAATCTGGTAAATAGATTTTATTTTGTGATCGGCCACGGAAAAAGTATTGAATATGTAGGCTAAATAACAGAAAGAATTGTATCCCATGTCAAATTATGTTCGATCCAAACTATATTCATTCTCAATAATATATTTTAAAGTCACTTAAATTATATTTCTTTTTCAGTTAGTGATGTGTTAAAACGTTTTTGAAATCTACTTTAATTATTTTTCAGAAAAAAAATCAGACTCATTTCAACTGCTTATCGTTTGAAAGATAAATTCGACACGTCCATTCTCACAAAACATACCATACAATTAAATTTACACAAGATTTCCAGTGACCTGTTTCGAGAAGAAATAGAAAAATATACACACATTGGGATGCACTCTGCAACACACAATACTGAATAAACATGCATGGATATGTAGGAACACCCTACTTTAAAAACCGTCACAGTAACTGCAGTCCTCGGGAGGTAATTCACGCCGGTTTTTACAGGTTGATCCATGACAGTTTACACAAGCAGAAGAACATGAGATGCCGTGTTTCCTACAACTGCAGTTGGATGCACCGCAACCATCTTCCTTGCAAGTGCACCTGATTACCTTCAAAAGGCATTCCGGAGCTGTTGATTTTTCTGTCGAAATTGGCAAGAGAAGGTGGCCATATTTTCTCCATCCCCATTCTTCTGGATTCATCTTAATTCCCTTCCATTATTGTATCTGATATAAAACCCTTAAGAAATGGAAACGAGCTGAAGCACTAGTTGGAGGTAACTGTTCTGGTTGTACACATTTGAAACTAGTAGCTGCTTTCTCACTAAACACTTTAAAACGCAAAGTGTCGAGTGTGTCACTTCTCGACCCATTGTACAGGCGTACTAGCAGCGGTTCTCCCGATTTTACAATGTCTTCTTTTGACACACTGAAAATACTTTCGCAAGTTGCCTGAAGGCACTGTCATTCTGGAACAGATCCAATATTTTCCCCTTTCCTATACCATAGATGTGTGATGTTGTGTCACATCCCATGAATGCATGGCAGAAAAGAATTTTCATCACCGAGCTTCAGCTTTAGCTCCTTAATGTGACATGTTTTCTTTTTCACTTGTTCACTTTTTAAACACAAAAAGTTATGTGATTGTGGATCAAAGTAGTAGAGTAAAAGTACAAGTATATCTGTGTCTGTTCCTATAACTGTTGTCAACTGTTCTTTTGCACATTTTAGAGCTTCTTGGACAATGTAAATATCTGCATCACCTGGTGCTTCGACAACAGTACATTCTGCTTCGCGTAAATGTATTGCTAATAACCTTAAAAATTGTCCTTTATTTCGCTCGTTCAAAAGAAACATATTTACGGAGTGATAGTTGCATTTCTCCTGTGAATTCAACTACAGGTGATCAATTACCTCTTGTTCTTCTCATATGTGCTGTGTCTTTAGTACTGTGAGTTTTCCCATATCCATCAAATACAGTAGTTGCTAATCCATAATTTTTCAAGATGAAACGTACAGCTGAGCGATCTCGTTGTAAATTGCAGTATGGGGCCAAGGTAACTGATGAAGTAAATATCCTCCGTCAATGACATATTTAATCGCAGTTGCGTTTTCATTCACTCAGTACAAGGGAATGGGAATTCAATCGTATAAATAGTAACTCTAGATACCAGGACAATAGTACATAAATTTTAAGCAAATTTTGATAAAGTTCAATAATATAATGCAACTTTTTTGCCCTTAATTTAATTCACGATTTATTTTGAAGTACGGTGCACGGTTTCCGTTTTTTTTCTTTTTATAACTTTTTACGGGACATTTCCTGGAAAACAAAAAAAAACAATTAAATGTTGATCTGTATGAAATTCTGATATATTATGAAAAACATTGTTTACTTTATCTTTTTCCTAAACCATTATGCTGTAAAGTGCACAATTTTCGATTTATTTCATTTTTAATATTTTTCCCGGGACTAATCCCGGAAACGAAGCAGAAGTTATTGAACTTTGGATATGTTATGGAAAAGTTAATTTTCTTTAATTTTTGTCTCTACAGATTTTGTCGTCAGATGCCGGGTTTTGAGTTATAATTTTTTTTTTTCGCGTTTTTCCAGGACAAAACCCGGAAAAAAAGTTACCAAAAGAAAGTGGATTTCGGTGGATTTTGGATATGTTATTCTATGAATTTTTCTGCGAATTTTGATGTAAAAAAAACTTTTCTTGCAATTTGTCCATGTTTTTTTCATATACATATTTCCTGGACTAACATGGCGAGGCGGCAGGGCGGCTCTTATCTGGCCAGCAGTGTCGGCGGGGGAGGAGGGTGGGTATAGGGGGGTGGGGCAGTGTGGAGGAGATAAGAGTAGTTTCGAATGTCGCCACTCAGCTCCGAGCAAGAACGACATGCTATGTACGCGGTTACGCGTTTACTCTCTTGCCAGACAACGCCCTTAACATTTGGGCACCATCTTGGAATTGTGTAATTACTTAGCTAGAAATTCGGGAAAAAGTTCAAAATTCATCAAAAAATAAGTTATTAATAAACTGATTAATTCGATTAGTTCCTGTCCTTGGTTAAATCACTGGACGATGCAAAAAAAATAACTTTAATCATAAATACCGCAACATTGACAGGTTTGAAAAATAAAACACCACAATTTTAAAAACATAATTATATTACATAATTTCTATTATACTACAGATACACTTAAAAAAGTTAACAATTTAATAAACATTTAGTTCTGCATATACGTTAAATGACTAATTCTCAGCTCAAAACGGTTTATACTAGACAGAAAACAGCCAGATACTTACTGACATAGTCTTCCTCTTCTTGACAGAATTTATGGACATCATATTTAACAGTATGTTTCACATCGTCAGAACTATAAATTACAGCAGCCGATTTTTTGAAAGCACACTTCATTACTTTGTCCTCGAACGGATACGGTTAACCATATACACAATCCAACCACAAGTTATATTTCAAAGGTCCATTTTTTGCTACGTGATCAGTAAGCTGATTGATTATGTTCTGTCTGATATCGTAAAGAAAATTACAAAAGGTTTATTGACTCACCTAACGTATTTAGATAAAAGTAGTCTTTCAATGTTCCACGAAATGCAGACTGCGCCAAGTAGAAGCCATTATCATTCACCTGTAGAGCACCGAACACAGTCTTGGGTTTAGTTCCATGTCCAGATGCCATAGCAATCGGTTGCTGCACATCCTTTTTCTTGCTTGTACGATTACGAGTCTCCAATCTAAAGCGATGAGTCGAAATTTCTGCATGTAGTTAAGCAGTAAGCACACGGACTTCACCTTTACATTTTCGCATGATGTCGAAACTGTCAATGCATGTAAACCAAACATAGCACTCACCGTAGCGAAACTATATACGAGAAGGATTCTTCTTGCGTTTATTCCGTTCATGTCTCCGTACATCATGATTGAATTAAAACGATATATCGTAGTAGCTGCAAGGATACCACGGTAATGAAGACTAGCCTTTCAGACCCGATCCAGACACTGACGCTGTAGTTGTGCCAATTCCCGACAAACTCTTATGAACATCATTGTATCGCTGTTGCAGCGAAACCCATACCTTCTGCCTTGCCGACCTTTACACGTATTCATGTGTGTTTTCCAATTATCTTTTCTGGCAAACTGCTTATGGCATTTCTCACAGGGGAGGGGGATTCTCAGCACATTCTTTCTGTTTGAGAATATTTTGTCGCAGTAACGACATCGATGCTCGTTAGTGGTTGTCGAATCACTAGCCATTGAAGTCTCCATCGAGGGCGAAACAACGTTCATCGAGGTTTCCTGTGCAGCCAGTATTAAATTCATAAAACTCTCTTATGCTGGCAATATTACGTCTGTTGAAGTCTTCTCTAGTTTTGACGTCATCTTTGCCAACGGGATCTGCTCCATCATCGTAGTCACTGAAGTCAGCGTTCCCGTAGTCGATGGTTCAACCTCCATCGAGTTCGCCGTTAAAGTCGTTAAAGATGCCATCGAGTTCACAAGAACAGGTAATTACGTGACTTAAGCACGAGATGCAACAAACTTTGTGATCCTTACACCGTCGAAGACAGTAACAAACTGAAAGTCACGTCGTCGAAGGACTCGCTCATACACTAGCAACCGACTTAATAATACGCTAGTAAAATCAAGATCCATTTAATATAATTTATCATTTAAAAAGAAGCACATTAAAATAAAGTAACACATTTGGAAGCATATTCTACTAATGAAAAGTGCATGCAATACACGCACTTGCAGCTTTTATCACAAAGTTAACATTTAAATTTAATTAAAGCGAATTATCAAGCCAATGTCACTTACTTACATCCTATTGGTCGTAATATTCTCAAAATCTCACAGTCTTATAAATCACATCAGTTATGGAAGGACTTATAGTTTATAACGCGCATCATTACAATCATTGATATTTAACAAATTCAAATTTTAAAATGTAAAATATAAGTACTTGTTAAATCGAAGAACCGGGTTTGCTAATGGCTTTTATACTCCATGAACACTGTAGGCACAGAAACCTTGAAAGTACATATGTAAGAATGATATTAAATAAAAGTCGTACTAAATTGTATATTTCTTCCCAACAATATACATCACATCAAAGAATAGTTTTTATTCTATAAACCTCACACTTCTTAGCACATGTTTCTTTGATGATGTAAAAATTTTCAGCATTTTGTGAACCAAGTAGAAGTTTTAGCCCATTCGCCATGTGTTCGGATTGTCTCTTGATGTACAATATGCCTCGTGAGTTACTAATTCCATCTTCTTTACATATGTTTTATTAATATGCTTAAAATCTTCGAGCCCATGTCACTATCACAGTCTCAAAGACATCATCATCGTAGCTATCAATATTATTAACATGAGCTTCATCAATACACTCATGTTATGATATCGTTTCCATATTTCAGTTGTCAGTTATTTACCACAATATATGATCTTGTTAGCTTCATATTATTCTCTATTGTTTTCAAGACATGGCTAGCTCCATTCTCATTATCTTTAAAATCTAGTGTGCCCAGTATTATTATTTAATCCTTCAACCCATCATCCCAAACACAATTAAATAATCGAATTATAAGGAAGAAAAAAAAAGATTCCTTTCATTAAATCTTAGGAACCGCATCATCCTTTCCACCTATAGTATACTTCCTTGAGCCCAAGAGTCTCTCATTATATACCATGCAGTGTTCTTCAAGAGATGTGGTGTACTTACCACCAGTTCTACATACAAATCCATCCTATCAATGATTTGTTTACACATTAGAAAAAACACCTTAACGTTATTTTTACGCGTTTTATTAAAATATCACTTCGACTAAAATAATTGCCACACCTAGTAATTTCCACAAAGGACTCTTTTCCCACGACATTTTAACCATTATCTCTGAAAAAAATCATGTTACTTCTATATCACAAAGTAAAAGCTGGTTAGATGAGATAGAACAAATGACAAGTGCTAATCACTCATAGGACAATGTGTTTGATATCTCAAACATTGTAGCAACTATGTATTTTTCTTGCCTCATGTAGAAAAATATCTTCCAATGCATACGAATTTAAAATTATTCACGTACGACTAGTCAAAGTACCTAAATTCAAGCACATTAACCTCAAATAAAATATAAAAAAATTCTCAAGGCTAGAGGCAGAGACTGCACGATTGAGACACGCCTACCGTCATCTGCAAATGAACATTGACCCCATCGCGCGGGAGTTACAAGCTTGCAGAATGCTGCGACAGCCAGATGTACATCGTATCGCTTGACTTCCATCTCATTACACGTAAAACTCCAGTGAAATCATAATCCCGCACATGTAAAGTACTTGCTGGAACCACTTCAAAATATGCAACACTGAACCAGAGCAGAAAACCAGCATACGAATGTATAACTTTCAACAACCAAAATTTGTAGTGTATATACCAAAGTCGAACCCAGTACCGTACACAATACTCTGAACATTATAAGCAGAAAAAAAGTACAACAAGCCACCTGCTAGTATACCGATTTCATTTGTATTATCACCATCATAGTGTACTTCGATATAAGTCAGTCTATGATTTTAAGGTCATAAAATTCCCAGAGGTCTATTAGATTTGTTTCTAGGAGTAATATATTATTTTATAGTAACAATAGTAATACAAGTTCCTATCAGGTTTTCTCTAATGCTTCGTTATTACCTGTGCCATCACTTTACCAGTTTCAAAACACACTCACACAAAGTACATGCTTGACACTCATGCATAAACAAATACGAATCCGCATATGTTCGCATAACCAATTCCCATAAAATTTTTTAAGAATGTGGATTCCATACTCAGGTAAAAATTATGTTAGCAAAAACTGCCTTCATCATTATTGTTTGAAAAAAAAACTCCTAATGGAGACAAAATGTACATTACAGACCAGACCCAATTACAAAATTACTTGCCACCTATAGTTTATTAAATTAAGAAAAATGGAGAAGTACGCCAAGAAAAAAAAAATTATTTAATGCTATTATTTGTTTTAAATTACACGTTAACATACAGTAAAATCTGACACTCGTGTATATCGTATACATTTCTCAGTCCATGATGCATAAATTTCCTCTGAAAAAAAAATATTTTAGTTTGTTTTAAGAGTGAAAAAATACATTTAATTCATACAGATCGCGATACAGATGTTCAGGTTTGTTATACCTTAGTGGACCACAGATTTTGATGTTAGAAACCAACCTTCACAAACTTTATAATGTTTTCGTGTAACCTGAACACCGCACTTCAAACACATAAATATTACACTATTGGGATTGCTTTTGCAGCCATGATTTTCATGAGTTAATTTACTTCGTCGTCATACAAATCGTTTACCACAGTAGCGACAATGATATAGCTAACCGTCACAATTAACATCGCTTCCTCGCTACACAACTTGCATATTTACTTTGCTTTTACAGTGCCCTATCAAATAAGTTTTGTTCGTGAAATGTATACCACATGGGTCACATGGAAATGTCACACGATTATCGTTCCTTCTGCAGACATGGTTTTCATGTCTTATTGCATGTTGTCGATATTTAAAACTTTTGTAACAGTACCTACACATATGTCTCGTCGATAGTTCTTGAGTCATCAAAGGCTCGGAAAGTATGATACTTCCACGCACTCTGCTGTTGTAGACAATGAAGTCCCGAATGTTGCATGAGCTGGAAATTTCCCAGTAGTCATTGACAGAACATCCATACTGGTTGACAAAAAAGCTGAAGTAGACGCAACTGACGCAGAAGCTGGAAATTGTTCACGAAATGTTTTATTTGCCAAATTCGGTGTAGTTGCAGGTATTGAGGTCTTCTCTGCTGACGAAAATGCACACATGGAAGTCTCTTGCAGTGAAGAGTCAGTAGATGCAGCCAACATCGAGATCTCTGGAGATAGTAGCCACGTTACCATAGGAATCTCCGGAGCTGTCCTCATCGATGTCATCGGGATCTGCTACGTTTTCGTTATCGCCTTCATCAGGGTCCCCACTGCCAACGCTAGGCCTTCCACCAAGATCTATGCAGTCGCTGAGCCGGCGACCGTCGGGATCTGTCCAGATGTCAACGAGGTGGACTGAGCGACCTGCTTTCTAGGACTCGCCTAAATAACAGCGGATGCAGGAATAATATGTTAGTCAAAACATCATCGATTGGTAATACTTAAATTTTTTTAGGAATATCAAGGAAAATAAGTTCTAATTATATATTCAAACATCTAATCGCACAGTGCAGATACCGGGCTCATTTAAACTTACTAGAGGACCAAGAGTCTCTGAACATTAGTACCTTCAAATTCCAAACATAATTTAGACTACTCAAATATAAATTATGCTCAGCTACTCAAATGGCTACAGCACATGACTATAATATTTGATCCGAACCCTAGCTAGGACCAAAGGAAATTATTTACATCTCTCGCCAACAGTTTATGGCACCTGCAGTGTTGATATACCTACAGCCAAGACATCCTCCGAAATGCTCCAACAGTTCCAAAGCTCCAACAGCTCAAAAGCTCCAACAGCTTCAAAGTTCTAACACCTCCAGAGCTCCAACAGCACCAAATGCTCCAAAGCTCCAAAGCTCCAATCTTCCAATTGCTCCAAGTACTCCAATTTCTCGAAGTGCTCTGCCTACATTTCGATCAAACTGATTTCAATTTTTTAATCGAACCTGTCCTGATTACTTGTATGACTTTGTCTACATTTTGTGTGAATGGTGATGATTTTTCCACCTTTAAGTTAAAAATTTTATTTCGAAATCAGATTTCGAGAAAGATAGAACCCATTTTGAAATAAAAAATTACTTTATCTTCAAGTTTATACATATGCATTTAATTTAAGCTATTATTGTATGTAGCCAGCTTCCCTCAGTTCTTTGAGTATGAAGGATATTTCTTTGATGCTCGAATGGTATCCTGCACAAAGCGAAGCATGTAAGTCTTAGCTGGTCAACCAATATGTTAGGATCTTCCCATGAGGTATAATCAATCTCTTCTGCTACGTTAATCTTTCTTGCATGTTTATAATAAATATTATGATCTCTGGTGTCTTCCGTTTTAACACCAACCACAAGGTCACTTTCGTCATCGAGCCAGTGATCATCACAAGCTTGATCAGGAAAATATATTTTATAACGACGTTTCCATCGTTTTGGTTTCAGGACACCATCACAGTCATATATGTTGCCTGCTTTAGGTGCTTTAACACAGCCCTCAATCATGTCAGCCTTAGATGTGTCAGCACAGTCCTCGATCATGTCAGCCTCAGATGTGTCACCACAATCTTCAATCATGTCAGCTTCAAATGATTCATCACAGTCTTCATCCTGGTCATCTTCAGGTGTTTCTCCGTCAGTCACATTTTCATGGAGACGACTATATATTGGTGAAAATATATTTTCATTTCTAATGAGGTTGCTACTTTCTTCGTTTGTTTTAAATTTTAAATTATTATCGTGATCTAGAGCAGTATTTTTAGCATTAGCTTTTTTTACATTCTTCGTAATCATTATTGTCGCCTGATATTTCGCCTTCGTTCCTCTTCCGTGATGTTGTAGCCCAGTCTTCGTTATCTTTATTCACCTTAGTTGAACAGGTCTTGCAATGTCTATTCAAGAAATATCTTCTACCAAAGGATTTCTGACACTGACTGCAACTAAAAGGTTTTTGACAAGGACACAAAATACACTCGCCTCTCTCATGTCGTTTAGCATTTTTTCTCAAGGTAAACGCCTTGCTGCAGTATCTACAGTGATGTCGTTTTGATACAGATACAGACAAGGAATCAGGATACATGTTAGCTTCTGCGACTAATTTCAGATGCAAACTGAGAGTTTTAAATTGAAACCATCACTTAAAAAGTATTTTTTAAATATTTCATCAGCGAGAGTAAAGTTATCTCATGCAAAGCAACTGATTGTAAGTAGTTCTGCTTTTAAACAACAGATGATGCCATGTGTTGTTTACAAGTAAATATGATTTATTTATTTTATGTGGGATGCGGGATGCTCACTATCGATCGCAAAAGAAGGAAGGCTTCGCTATACAAGGAGAAGAAAGTTTGTCTTTCGTGATAGTGTTTCTGATCCGTCTTATTACATATTATTGGACTGAGTAATGTTATTTTTTAAATTCCATCTGATGAAAATATTGTAAGTGCTGTTTTAGTAGTAGAAATTCACTAATTAATTGTAACTCTGAATAAAATGGTATGACTCATTGGGTAAAAAATCCTTCATGCTGAGATTGATTTCTCACAAATAACCAGAATCATTCGGTGATCACCATAGATGTCAGGACACGTTTAATCAGAAGCACTTGGAGAAAACCATCAATATTTATATATATTGTCAGATAAAAATGGAGCACATGGGGAAATCTATCGTAAGTTTTCCTTAATATCATAAAAGTCACAGAAATAAATTTAAAAATAAAAAATAAAAATTTAAAAATCAAACGATCCTCATTTCCTTTAATATCATAAACTTGCAGAAAAAAATAAAAAAATAATAATAACAAAAAAAACAAAAAACAAATAAAATGAATGAAAAATTATAAAAAATTCTGTCTTGTACAAGAATTCTATCCTTGCCCAACAAAGGAGAAATTCACTAGCTGCCAAAAACTGTTTTTGAAATTTTTCATTCCTTTTTTTTTGTAATTTTTTCATTTTATTTATTTTTATTTTTAAATTTTTTAATGTAATTTTATGATATTTTATGAACGAGAAATTGTTTTGTTTTATTATTATTATTTTAATAATTTTCTGTGTTTTTCTGATATTAAGGAAAACTTACGAAAGTTTTATCCGTGTACTCCTGATTTTTTCTGCCAAGATATTTTTGAATTTCTCCGAGTTATCCTGATTATTCCTTGCTAGATATCTGCTGATGATCTCCGAGTGCATCTTGTTATTTGTGTGAAATCGTTCTCTGCATGAAATATTTTTTTACTTAAGGAGTCATTTAATTCAGAGTTACATTTAATTAGTTAATTTCTGCTACTAAATCAGCACTTACATTTTTTTATCCGTTGGGATGTAGACAAAAATATCATTTCTCAGTCTAATAATGTGTGATAAGACGGATGAGAAACACTCTAATGCAGGACGAAATTCCTTCTCCTTGATGTCTAGCGAAGCACTCATGCGATCGCGAAATGGCATCCCACAACCCACATAAAAAATATAATAATGACAACGCAACATGTGACGTCATCTGTTGTTGAAAGGCTGAACTACTTGCGACAAGTTTCTTGTATGACATAAATAATTCTCATTGGTGAAAAATTAAAAAAAAAAATCCTATTTAAGTAATTGTTCCAATTGAAAACTCTCAATTTGCATCTAACATTACTCACAGTAACTACAATGAATTCTGGTTTGCTGTATGCGGCTGAATCGGAAGGACGCCGTTGTAGATACTGCAGCAAGGCTTTTGACCTGAGAAGGGATGCTAGACGTCACGAGAAGAATAATTATGTTAAAAACCCACTACGCAAAATGTTATGCTGTAATCGGTGTAGCAGGTTGTTAACAAAAATTGACAGCTTAAAAAGATTCATAGAACTTGTAAAGCCAAGCCCACTTACGGGATAGAGAACATAGATAAAGATACTACAATAAGGAAGGTTGATATTATTAGCTCTCCCGATCACAACGAATAACTTAAATTGAAGGAAGACTGGAACTAATGGAAATATCACCACCGTGAAAAATGAGTACAATGAAGCCCATATTCTGTAGATCCTTCATACTTTGGAATAAAGATGGACACTTAATTTTAATATTTTTACGATTAAAATCTGATAATAAATATGGATTTTGAAGATGGTGGCCGTAACGAAAATTGCAACAGTTACGTCATAATACTAGGTGCAGCTTATCGGAGGCTGTAGCCTATATGTGGAATTTAAGCCCTTTTAGGAATTTCGAAGTCATTGGCATTTTTAAGCACTAAAACGGGAAATTTTTCTCTCGATACGGCAATTTGTCTGGCGAAATAGAGTAATGTGATAAAAAAACGGAATTAAAAAAAAGGAAAATTTGGCGGATTTTGGCGAATTTTGGGCAAATTATGGAAATTTTTGGCAAATTTTGAAGGTCAAGGACAAAGGTCAATGCAATCGAAGATGGCCGCCGTGACGTCATAATCCAAGATGGAGGTCGGCACCTCAGCACCTCTCCTTTAACCCTGCGCCAGGAGCCCCATTTACACATTACTGGTAACTGGAAACTGGAAACATTTTCTTTTGAAAAACAGAAAATTTACTATAGCTCCTTTAATATTATTAATATTGTAAAATTATACATATATTATATTTCATTGTAGAATATCTAATAACTTAAAATGTTTGTCAAAATATATATTTTGATACGACCAACTATAACTCTAAGGGGATGAAAAAACAAGTGCTAGAGGACAAAAGAATCTGTAACAATTGTTTGTGAACCCTATAAATACTGTCTAAAACTTTTGTCTGAATGAATTTTCGATGAAATGATCAATTGCTGCAAGGGGTAAAAAAAACAGGTGTTGAATCAAAATATAATTTAATAATACCATACCATGTTTACTACTAAATCCATTATTATTTTTTTAACTGTTAACTAATATCTATGTTTTTTGTCTGAAATATTTTTATACGAACAACTATTAAAACAAGCTGAAGAAAAAAAACAATGCTTGAAGAATAAAGTTACAGACATGCTATCAAAACCGTTCTAACAGTTTATAAATGTCATAAATACTATCTAAAACTTCTGTGTGAAACTATTTTTATACAGCTATTGTTGTTTAGTTTGTAAAGACATGGGTTTAAGGACAAATAAATATATAACCAGTGTTGTTAAGTAACAAATTACAAGTAATCGGATTACTTGTAACGATTACTTTTCAAGTAACTTATACTTGTAACGAATTACATTTAAAAAATGTAATTCGTACTTGTAATCGGAATACATAACATTAATTGTAATCGATACATTAAGGTAATCGATACTTTATATTTACTTGCCGTTACTTTTATTCTCGGAACGTATAATGAATACAATTAAGAACAAGAAGATCATACATACACTTTTGTATTAGTAAAGTTTATAATTTTACGCTTGTAGTGCTACGATCGTATGCACAACATCTATGATCAAAAATGAAGAGCCAAAGTGACTTGCAGTGTCTCCAACATTACCCTATCCTAAAATCTGCATTTTTAAAATTTAACACATCGCTGCCGTTGAGCGTCTTTTTAGTGTTGGTAAAGATGTTTTTGCCACCAAGAGGTCAATTCCAAAATTTAAGAAGTATTATTTTTATTACAGGTAGCTACTTGTATGAAGTCTTTTGATGTTATTCAAACTAGTTTGTCCTCATATATTATTCATTTAATTAAAGATAATAAATTTAATCATTACATGAAATAATTTTTTTAACAAAACATATATGTATGTATGTTTATTAATGTAACAGTGTAAAAAAATTGAATCGTAGGTCAGTTTTAAAATGGTAGCGGAAAGTAATTGTAATTGTAATTGTAATTATACTGATTACTTCTATGTAAAGTAATTTTTACTTGTAATTCGTTACATTATCACCACAGTAATTGTAATTGAGCCCAATTACTTTTTCCGAGTACTTTTAACAACACTGTATATAACTCCCTTAATATGTACACTATCAAATCTTTTTAAATTGATTGTAAATTTCCTAAACATTATTTTAAAAATTTGGCTGAAAAAACTTTTGAAAAGGCGTTGAAAGTTGTTGCAAGGGGTTAATAATACAGGGTTTTAAATAAAGTAAGTAGATGTATATAGTTCATCCAGGGGCAGGGGAGGGGGGAGGGGGATCGGGGATCCGATCCAGCCACCTTAACGCTTCGCTTCATCAGCCATGTTGGATTATGTCACTTCCTTCGACCATACACACACGAAAAAGTGTCCCGTTATGTTCATCAGCCATGTACGCACGAAAAAGTGTCCCGTTACGTTCATCAGCCATGCACGCACGAAAAAGTATCCCGTTACGTTCATCACCCATGTTGGATTACGTCACTTCCGCCGGCCATACACGCACGAAAAAGTGTCCCGTTATGTTCATCAGCCATGTACGCACGAAAAAATGTCCCGTTACGTAACGAACGAACGGAGGAGGACGGACAGACCAGCTCGCCAGGACGTCTCGCTCTGAAAAGTATTAGGCGGTAATAAACAGCCAGGAGGTAACGAATATAAGCCTACTTCTACACGTGTTATGAACGCCGGATACATACGGCCAGGCAACCATGTCTTTTGGCGCGCTCTACTTCCACGACGCGCAACGGCACCGGCAAGTTTTTATTACTACCTCCTCTCAAGTTCTGATCTCCTAATACTTCACAGCAGAGAAGCGCTGTTGGTCGGAGCCTGTAGGTACTTCCTTCGCACACCTAACCTAACCTAACCTAACCTAACCTAACCTAAACTAACCTCACCTAACCTAATCCATATGCTAATCTATGCTAACCTAACCTAACCTAACCTAACCTAACCTAAACTAAACTAAACTAACCTCACCTAACCTAATCCATATGCTAATCTATGCTAACCTAGCCTAACCTAACCTAACCTAACCTAACCTAACCTAAACTAACCTAACCTAACCTAATCCATATGCTAATCTATGCTATGCTAACCTAACCTAACCTAACCTAACCTAACCTAAACTAAACTAAACTAAACTAAACTAAACTAAACTAAACCTAACCTAACCTAACCTAACCTAACCTAATCCATATGCTAATCTATGCTAACCTAACCTAACCTAAACTAAACTAAACTAAACTAAACTAACCTAACCCATATGCTAATCTATGCTAACCTAACCTAACCTAAACTAAACTAAACTAAACTAAACTAAACTAAACCTAACCTAACCTAACCTAACCTAACCTACCCAAACCTAACCTAACCTAACCTAACCTAACCTAATCCATATGCTAATCTATGCTAACCTAACCTAACCTAACCTAACCTAATCCATATGCTAATCTATGCTAACCTAACCTAACCTAACCTAATCCATATGCTAATCTATGCTAACCTAACCTAATCCATGCCAATCTATGCTAATCCATGTCAATCTATGCCAATCCGTATGCCAATCTATGCTAATTCGTATACCAATCTATGCTAACCTGTATGCCAATCTATGCTAATCCGTATGCCAATCTATGCTAATTTATATGTTAATCCATGCTAATCCATTTGCCATTTTGTATTTCTAGTAATTTCCACCAACTTCGAATCGTGACGTCACCGTTGCACTTTTCGTCACGGCCGCCATCTTGGATTCGAATTTTTTTTTCGAACTTCAACTTTTCGAAATTTGATGTAAACATCAGCCGCCATCTTTTGCCTTCCTTAATACATACCTAAGACGTCACATTTGAAATTAAAATTATTATACAGCCACCATCTTTAATTCCAGCACAGACTACCAGATGGCGCTAAATTCAAAAATTAGTTGCCATAGGCGAAGCCATCTTGATCCTCAAGTTGGTTGGTAGATGTCGCTAGTATCGCGCGCCAAATTCAAAAATTAGTTGCCAGAGGCGCCGCCATCTTTAATTCTTAAAGTTACTGCCGGAGCGCGCCACCGTCGCCATCTTTAATTCTTAAATTTACTGCCGGATGTCGCCAAGTCGGTAGCCTGTATTCACCAAGTTCTCTGTTGCCGCCATCTTTAATTCATAAAGTCGCTACCAGATGGCGCCACTGTCGGCCATCTTTAGTTCAAGGCATTGTCGCCGGATGATGACAAGTTTGAATTTAAAAAACCTACAAGTGTTATGCAATGTGTAACCAGTCGAGACAAGTCGAGATAAGTTTGGAACATGAAGCCATATTCTAAACTACGTTTAATATATATATGTATGCATTTATATGTTTAGGTTTGATGATAGAGTAATGCAAGGGAATGGCTTTTCATTTATATTTGCGACAAACAAACCATCCATCCGATTACATTATTCCAAGTAACCATATTGGATGATGACATCACCGTTGCAATTTCCGTTACGGCCGACATCTTTAAATATATTATCCGAGTTTAATGAAAAATTTTTTTTTAAATTTATAAAAAAAAAAACTTTTACGACACTGAGCTCGGAGTCCTCGGCTCGAATCTGGTGAGGGCAAAAAAAATGGCGACCGATCCTTCCCTCGTGGTGGCTGCAGGCAGACTGACCCCCACCACTTTTTTTTTCAAAGTATATATAATGTCATCTAGTATGATGCCATGTCCGCCATCTTGTCTTCGATGCTGGAAGCCATCATCATTGTATCGTCAGCGAGAGTACGCTGGTGCCATGTTAGTTTAGATCTTATCCACTAGAGTGCAGTAATCATTTATTACTGTGACACCAGACATCTTGAAATTTGGCCGCCATCTAGAAAAACCGTAATTATTTAGTTAGGAATTCAGGAAAAAATCCAAAATTCATCAAAATAGTCACTCATTAACTTACATATTGATTCGATCCGCTCCAGTCCTTGGTTCGATACTATATCGATGCAATAAAGTTTAATTTTATGAAAAAAATAATAATAATTTCAAGAAACCATGTTCAACATTCTTAAAGAGAAATAAATCCTCTACTACCATCATCCTATCAGACATCAAGACCAACATCTTTGGAATATTCGTAATAATTAACCTAGAAATTCAGGAAAACGTTAAAAATTCATTAAATAAATTTGCAAACAATATACTGATTAATTAGGTCGACTAAGGTCCTTGGCACGATCCTGGACGAAGCTAAAATATAATTTAATTTAAATACCAGAAAAGTGTAAGGTTCGAGAAATAAAACACCACAAAGTCTTTTACAAACATAATATTTATTACACAATTTCTATCCTACTACAGGATTACTTGCGAAAGCCAGCAATCTTATAAACATTTAGCCCTTCATAGACGTGCAACGACTACTTCTTAGCTCCAACAGCTCCAAATGCTCCAACAGCTCCAACAGCTCCAAATGATCCAACTGCCTTTTCTTTCAACAGCTCCAATGATATTGGGCTACAATGGTACGAGTCTAAGAGACTACGATGCTACAAGGCTACGAGTTTAAAAGGATCTAGCTGGTTCCGAGTTAAACATGACTGTGAGACTGCATGACTAAAAGACCGCATTGCTACGAAACTACATGTCTATGAAGCTACATGGATACAAGTCTACTCGGCTCCAACACGCAATCTACACACAGTACACACAGGAAACTGAACGTACACACAGTACACACAAGAAACGGAACGTACACACAGTACACACAGGAAACTGAACGTACACACAGTACACACAGGAAACGGAACGTACACACAGTACACACAGGAAACGGAACGTACACAAAGTACACACAGGAAACAAAACGTACACACAGTACACTCAGGAAACGGAACGTACACAAAGTACACACAGGAAACAGAACGTACACACAGTACACACAGGAAACTGAACGTACACACAGTACAAACAGGAAACGGAACGTACACACAGTACACACAGGAAATGGAACGTATACACAGTACACACAGGAAACGGAACGTACACACAGTACACACAGGAAACGGAACGTACACACAGTACACACAGGAATCGGAACGTACACACAGTACACATAGGAAACGGAACGTACACACAGTACACACAGGAAACGGAACGTACACAAAGTACACACAGGAAACAAAACGTACACACAGTTCACACAGGAAACGGAACGTACACAAAGTACACACAGGAAACAGAACGTACACACAGTACACACAGGAAACTGAACGTACACACAGTACAAACAGGAAACGGAACGTACACACAGTACACATAGGAAACGGAACGTACACACAGTACACACAGGAAACGGAACGTACATACATTATACACAGGAATCGGAACGTACACACAGTACACATAGGAAACGGAACGTACACACAGTACACACAGGAAACGGAACGTACATACATTATACACAGGAAACGGAACGTACACACAGTACACACAGGAAACGGAACGTACACACAGTACACACAGGAAACGGAACGTACACACAGTACACACAGGAAACGGAATGAACATACATACAGTAGCGGAAACACACAGGCTTAGTTGGAAATCGGAATACAAGAAATAAAAATATTAAATTTTTACTTTCAATATTTAATTACTTCTCAACATTACCCAAATACAAGTAAAAGAAGCCATTATTGTATGTAGCCAGCTCTCCTCAGTTCTTTGATTATGAAGGATATTTCTTTGATGCACGAATAGTTTCCTGCACAAAGCGAGCCATGTAGAAGTCTTAGCCGGTCAACCAATATGTTTGGATCTATCCATGACGTGTAATCAATCTCTTCTACCACCATCTTACTTGCTTGTTTATTATAAATTCTTTTATAATCACAATCGTCCCAGTGATCATAATAAGCATTATCAGATTTATTTATTATAACACGACGTTTCCATCGTTTCGGTTTCAGGACATCGCCACATTCTTCGATCTTGTCAGCTCTAGGTGCTTCATCACAGTCTATGCCTTTGTCAACAGCATCAGAGTCACTGTAACAATCACTGTAGAAGACATCCTCTTCACCCAGATTACCGTATGAATTCGCTATCGATGATGTCGAAGTGTCTTTATCGTCTTCATGCTTCCTTTCTAGGAGTCCATCATTTTTACAAAGAATGGAGGATCTACTGAATATAGGCTTGAATGTATTCTCACTTTTCACGGTGTTGATACTTACATTAGTTTCAGTCTTCCCGAAGCCATTAGCATCCTTCAATTTATGTTCTTCCTCACGATCGGGTGAGCTAATACCATCACGCTCAGGACAAGGAAAATTATTGTCGTAATGCAGATCACTCTTCTTTAGTCTAGTGGATTCATCGGTGTCCTCTATGCCGTAAGTAGTCTTGACTTTACATGTTCTACCATGTCTTTTTAAGCTGTCAATTCGTGTTAACAACCTGCTACAACGATTACAGCTTAACATGTTGCGTAGTGGGTTTCTAGCACAATCATTCTTCTCATGACGTCTAGCATTCCTTCTCATGACAAAATCCTTGCCACAGTATCTACAGTGGCTTCCTTCCGATTCAGCCGCAGATAACAAACCATGATCCATGGTAGCTTCTGTGACTAATGTTAGATACAAACTGTCAGTTTTCTCCAATTGGAACCATTTCTTAAATAGAATTTTTTAAATATTTCATCAGCGAGAGTTAAGTTATCTAATGCAAAGCAAATTGATGCAAGTAGTTCTGGCTGTCATCAAAAGATGTCGCCACGTGTTGCTTGCAGGTAAATAATATCTATTTCATTAATGCGGGATGCGCAATGCTCACTATCGATCGCAAAGGAAGGTTAGTTTCGCTAGACTCCAAGGAGAAGGAAGTTCGACCTTCCTGTTAGTGCTTCTTAGATTTCTCATAGATTATTATTATTCGACTGAGAAATGATTTTTTTAAATATCCACCTGATAAAAATATTACAAGTGATGATTCAGTGGCAGAAGTTCACTAATTAAATGCAACCTTGAATAAAAATTACATGCCTCATTAAGTAAAAAAATCCTTCATGCAGAGATCAATTCCTCATCAGTAACCAGAAGCACTCGGAGAAAACCATCAGATGTCTAGTCAGGAATAATCAAAAGCACCCCGAGAAAACCATCAAAATATTGTCAAGTATAATCAGGAGCACACGGAGAAAACCACAATAATATTGTCAAGAATAATCGGAAGCACACGGAGAAAACTATCAAAATATTGACAATAATAATCAGGAGCACACGAAGAAAACCACCATAATATTGACAAGAACGAACAGGAGCACCCGGAGAAAACTACCATAATATTGACAAGAATAATAAGGAGCACACGGAGAAATCCACCATAATATTGTGAAGAATAAACGGGAGCACACTGAGAAAACCACCATAATATTGACAAGGATAATCGGAAGCACACGGAGAAAACCGCCACAAGTTTTGTTTGATATCATAAAATTACAACAAAAAAAATATTAAAAAATTAAAAATATAAACGAATAAAATTCAAAATCTGATTCTGCTAGCTTGTGAACTTCTCTTTGATGTGCAAAGTTAGAGTTCTAGTACAAGCCAGAATCAGATTTTGAATTTTATTCGTTTATATTTTTAATTTTTTAATATTTTTTTTGTTGTAATTTTATGATATCAAACAAAACTTGTGGCGGTTTTCTCCGTGTGCTTCCGATTATCCTTGTCAATATTATGGTGGTTTTCTCAGTGTGCTCCCGTTTATTCTTCACAATATTATGGTGGATTTCTCCGTGTGCTCCTTATTATTCTTGTCAATATTATGGTAGTTTTCTCCGGGTGCTCCTGTTCGTTCTTGTCAATATTATGGTGGTTTTCTTCGTGTGCTCCTGATTATTATTGTCAATATTTTGATAGTTTTCTCCGTGTGCTTCCGATTATTCTTGACAATATTATTGTGGTTTTCTCCGTGTGCTCCTGATTATACTTGACAATATTTTGATGGTTTTCTCGGGGTGCTTTTGATTATTCCTGACTAGACATCTGATGGTTTTCTCCGAGTGCTTCTGGTTACTGATGAGGAATTGATCTCTGCATGAAGGATTTTTTTACTTAATGAGGCATGTAATTTTTATTCAAGGTTGCATTTAATTAGTGAACTTCTGCCACTGAATCATCACTTGTAATATTTTTATCAGGTGGATATTTAAAAAAATCATTTCTCAGTCGAATAATAATAATCTATGAGAAATCTAAGAAGCACTAACAGGAAGGTCGAACTTCCTTCTCCTTGGAGTCTAGCGAAACTAACCTTCCTTTGCGATCGATAGTGAGCATTGCGCATCCCGCATTAATGAAATAGATATTATTTACCTGCAAGCAACACGTGGCGACATCTTTTGATGACAGCCAGAACTACTTGCATCAATTTGCTTTGCATTAGATAACTTAACTCTCGCTGATGAAATATTTAAAAAATTCTATTTAAGAAATGGTTCCAATTGGAGAAAACTGACAGTTTGTATCTAACATTAGTCACAGAAGCTACCATGGATCATGGTTTGTTATCTGCGGCTGAATCGGAAGGAAGCCACTGTAGATACTGTGGCAAGGATTTTGTCATGAGAAGGAATGCTAGACGTCATGAGAAGAATGATTGTGCTAGAAACCCACTACGCAACATGTTAAGCTGTAATCGTTGTAGCAGGTTGTTAACACGAATTGACAGCTTAAAAAGACATGGTAGAACATGTAAAGTCAAGACTACTTACGGCATAGAGGACACCGATGAATCCACTAGACTAAAGAAGAGTGATCTGCATTACGACAATAATTTTCCTTGTCCTGAGCGTGATGGTATTAGCTCACCCGATCGTGAGGAAGAACATAAATTGAAGGATGCTAATGGCTTCGGGAAGACTGAAACTAATGTAAGTATCAACACCGTGAAAAGTGAGAATACATTCAAGCCTATATTCAGTAGATCCTCCATTCTTTGTAAAAATGATGGACTCCTAGAAAGGAAGCATGAAGACGATAAAGACACTTCGACATCATCGATAGCGAATTCATACGGTAATCTGGGTGAAGAGGATGTCTTCTACAGTGATTGTTACAGTGACTCTGATGCTGTTGACAAAGGCATAGACTGTGATGAAGCACCTAGAGCTGACAAGATCGAAGAATGTGGCGATGACCTGAGACCGAAACGATGGAAACGTCGTGTTATAATAAATAAATCTGATAATGCTTATTATGATCACTGGGACGATTGTGATTATAAAAGAATTTATAATAAACAAGCAAGTAAGATGGTGCTAGAAGAGATTGATTACACGTCATGGATAGATCCAAACATATTGGTTGACCGGCTAAGACTTCTACATGGCTCGCTTTGTGCAGGAAACTATTCGTGCATCAAAGAAATATCCTTCATAATCAAAGAACTGAGGAGAGCTGGCTACATACAATAATGGCTTCTTTTACTTGTATTTGGGTAATGTTGAGAAGTAATTAAATATTGAAAGTAAAAATTTAATATTTTTATTTCTTGTATTCCGATTTCCAACTAAGCCTGTGTGTTTCCGCTACTGTATGTATGATCATTCCGTTTCCTGTGTGTACTGTGTGTACGTTCCGTTTCCTGTGTGTACTGTGTGTACGTTCCGTTTCCTGTGTGTACTGTGTGTATATTGCGTGTTGGAGCCGAGTAGACTTGTATCCATGTAGCTTCATAGACATGTAGTTTCGTAGCAATGCGGTCTTTTAGTCATGCAGTCTCACAGTCATGTTTAACTCGGAACCAGCTAGATCCTTTTAAACTCGTAGCCTTGTAGCATCGTAGTCTCTTAGACTCGTACCATTGTAGCCCAATATCATTGGAGCTGTTGAAAGAAAAGGCAGTTGGATCATTTGGAGCTGTTGGAGCTGTTGGAGCATTTGGAGCTGTTGGAGCTAAGAAGTAGTCGTTGCACGTCTATGCAGGGCTAAATGTTTATAAGATTGCTGGCTTTCGCAAGTAATCCTGTAGTAGGATAGAAATTGTGTAATAAATATTATGTTTGTAAAAGACTTTGTGGTGTTTTATTTCTCGAACCTTACACTTTTCTGGTATTTAAATTAAATTATATTTTAGCTTCGTCCAGGATCGTGCCAAGGACCTTAGTCGACCTAATTAATCAGTATATTGTTTGCAAATTTATTTAATGAATTTTTAACTTTTTCCTGAATTTCTAGGTTAATTATTACGAATATTCCAAAGATGTTGGTCTTGATGTCTGATAGGATGATGGTAGTAGAGGATTTATTTCTCTTTAAGAATGTTGAACATGGTTTCTTGAAATTATTATTATTTTTTTCATAAAATTAAACTTTATTGCATCGATATAGTATCGAACCAAGGACTGGAGCGGATCGAATCAATATGTAAGTTAATGAGTGACTATTTTGATGAATTTTGGATTTTTTCCTGAATTCCTAACTAAATAATTACGGTTTTTCTAGATGGCGGCCAAATTTCAAGATGTCTGGTGTCACAGTAATAAATGATTACTGCACTCTAGTGGATAAGAACTAAACTAACATGGCACCAGCGTACTCTCGCTGACGATACAATGATGATGGCTTCCAGCATCGAAGACAAGATGGCGGACATGGCATCATACTAGATGACATTATATATACTTTGAAAAAAAAAGTGGTGGGGGTCAGTCTGCCTGCAGCCACCACGAGGGAAGGATCGGTCGCCATTTTTTTTGCCCTCACCAGATTCGAGCCGAGGACTCCGAGCTCAGTGTCGTAAAAGTTTTTTTTTTTATAAATTTAAAAAAAAATTTTTCATTAAACTCGGATAATATATTTAAAGATGTCGGCCGTAACGGAAATTGCAACGGTGATGTCATCATCCAATATGGTTACTTGGAATAATGTAATCGGATGGATGGTTTGTTTGTCGCAAATATAAATGAAAAGCCATTCCCTTGCATTACTCTATCATCAAACCTAAACATATAAATGCATACATATATATATTAAACGTAGTTTAGAATATGGCTTCATGTTCCAAACTTATCTCGACTTGTCTCGACTGGTTACACATTGCATAACACTTGTAGGTTTTTTAAATTCAAACTTGTCATCATCCGGCGACAATGCCTTGAACTAAAGATGGCCGACAGTGGCGCCATCTGGTAGCGACTTTATGAATTAAAGATGGCGGCAACAGAGAACTTGGTGAATACAGGCTACCGACTTGGCGACATCCGGCAGTAAATTTAAGAATTAAAGATGGCGACGGTGGCGCGCTCCGGCAGTAACTTTAAGAATTAAAGATGGCGGCGCCTCTGGCAACTAATTTTTGAATTTGGCGCGCGATACTAGCGACATCTACCAACCAACTTGAGGATCAAGATGGCTTCGCCTATGGCAACTAATTTTTGAATTTAGCGCCATCTGGTAGTCTGTGCTGGAATTAAAGATGGTGGCTGTATAATAATTTTAATTTCAAATGTGACGTCTTAGGTATGTATTAAGGAAGGCAAAAGATGGCGGCTGATGTTTACATCAAATTTCGAAAAGTTGAAGTTCGAAAAAAAAATTCGAATCCAAGATGGCGGCCGTGACGAAAAGTGCAACGGTGACGTCACGATTCGAAGTTGGTGGAAATTACTAGAAATACAAAATGGCAAATGGATTAGCATGGATTAACATATAAATTAGCATAGATTGGCATACGGATTAGCATAGATTGGCATACAGGTTAGCATAGATTGGTATACGAATTAGCATAGATTGGCATACGGATTGGCATAGATTGACATGGATTAGCATAGATTGGCATGGATTAGGTTAGGTTAGCATAGATTAGCATATGGATTAGGTTAGGTTAGGTTAGGTTAGCATAGATTAGCATATGGATTAGGTTAGGTTAGGTTAGGTTAGGTTAGCATAGATTAGCATATGGATTAGGTTAGGTTAGGTTAGGTTAGGTTAGGTTTGGGTAGGTTAGGTTAGGTTAGGTTAGGTTAGGTTTAGTTTAGTTTAGTTTAGTTTAGTTTAGTTTAGGTTAGGTTAGGTTAGCATAGATTAGCATATGGGTTAGGTTAGTTTAGTTTAGTTTAGTTTAGTTTAGGTTAGGTTAGGTTAGCATAGATTAGCATATGGATTAGGTTAGGTTAGGTTAGGTTAGGTTAGGTTTAGTTTAGTTTAGTTTAGTTTAGTTTAGTTTAGTTTAGGTTAGGTTAGGTTAGGTTAGGTTAGGTTAGCATAGCATAGATTAGCATATGGATTAGGTTAGGTTAGGTTAGTTTAGGTTAGGTTAGGTTAGGTTAGGTTAGGTTAGGCTAGGTTAGCATAGATTAGCATATGGATTAGGTTAGGTGAGGTTAGTTTAGTTTAGTTTAGGTTAGGTTAGGTTAGGTTAGGTTAGGTTAGCATAGATTAGCATATGGATTAGGTTAGGTGAGGTTAGTTTAGGTTAGGTTAGGTTAGGTTAGGTTAGGTTAGGTGTGCGAAGGAAGTACCTACAGGCTCCGACCAACAGCGCTTCTCTGCTGTGAAGTATTAGGAGATCAGAACTTGAGAGGAGGTAGTAATAAAAACTTGCCGGTGCCGTTGCGCGTCGTGGAAGTAGAGCGCGCCAAAAGACATGGTTGCCTGGCCGTATGTATCCGGCGTTCATAACACGTGTAGAAGTAGGCTTATATTCGTTACCTCCTGGCTGTTTATTACCGCCTAATACTTTTCAGAGCGAGACGTCCTGGCGAGCTGGTCTGTCCGTCCTCCTCCGTTCGTTCGTTACGTAACGGGACATTTTTTCGTGCGTACATGGCTGATGAACATAACGGGACACTTTTTCGTGCGTGTATGGCCGGCGGAAGTGACGTAATCCAACATGGGTGATGAACGTAACGGGATACTTTTTCGTGCGTGCATGGCTGATGAACGTAACGGGACACTTTTTCGTGCGTACATGGCTGATGAACATAACGGGACACTTTTTCGTGTGTGTATGGTCGAAGGAAGTGACATAATCCAACATGGCTGATGAAGCGAAGCGTTAAGGTGGCTGGATCGGATCCCCGATCCCCCTCCCCCCTCCCTTGCCACAGGATGAACTATATACATCTACTAAAGTAATTTCAAAAACTTTCGTCCTACTAACACTATCAAATTGGTTGAAACGTATTGCAAACCATCTAAACATTATCCTAAACCTTGATCCAAAACTTATTTTTATACCAAAACATTTGTCCAGTAATGAAATATGGTGTTTGAAGGTGAAAAAATTTATAACATCCTTAGTAAGTATTGTATAAAGTTGGTTTCAGTTAATTCGATGTTGGAAGCATTGAATTAAAAAAAAACACATTCGAAACATTTTCGCTGCATGGAATATTAAAAATATATATAATCGATCAATTTCGAAAATTGAAGAACATAAATATGTTATGTAGGCATTAATTTTGTTTTCACAATATTACAGAATTTTAAAGTGTTTTCGAGAACATTCCAGAAGAAAAATGTATTTCGAAATTTAACTCTACCTGTACGCTGTGCCGATAGGAATTTATGTTGTTTTAGAATAAAAATTTTCATTAGTTCATATTTTTACTACGGGAATAATATAAAAACACTTTAAAAAAAGCTCATATTTACTTTTAATGTTCAATGTAACAAATAGAATGCAACTTTTCAAAGGTAAGAATGGTGCTTTCGCCGATCGTCAATATTTAAATTTAAAATATTTACATTTACTTTCGGACACATTTCAACAGTTTGAGTATAATGCATCGTCAAGCTGGAAGTCTGTAGTAAGAAAAAAATTAAAAGCAGTCATGAGGACTGCCGACAGAAGTGAAAACGTTTTCGCAATTTTTACGAAAACATATTATCACAACAAATTTGTTTAATGTCGTCAGTAAAATAACTCCAAAATTACTATAAAATACGCATTGCTTAGTAATTGTAGGTATTAAAAAAATAAATAATGATGTTCTAAATTTGTAGATTATATTGCTACAAAGACTTTTCAAACTATATATCTATATGAGAATATTAGGTAATATATTTTTAACTCTCAATTTACTGCACAGTAATCGTTTACTTAAGATTTAAAAGCGGAATAAGTTAAACTAATAAGAACAGATATAGTGTTGTCGTTGACACGTCACGTGACCATGTCGATGACGACTTACATGAATTTACTCCCTATCATAACCTATGATCATAACCTAAACATATTTCGTAAATGCATCGGCTGGGTATTACACATTCTCTTCTCATATATTTGCTTATGACAGCAATCAATGTAAACCAAATAATTGTTAAAATAATTATTATTACGTACTAATAATAATTATGAAATTAATAATGACAATTATTACGTATTAATTGAATATACTAAACACAGCGACACAACAGCGAAGAACAGCTGACTATCTTTCTCGCTCGGGTACACTCGGCGGTCCCGAGTTCACCCGATCTAGCCCTTCCCCTCAGAGCGTGACGGATCAGCCTAACTTACTACCTACGAAAAAATGTGTGTGCGGTGCGCCAAAATAAATTTTCACTTCAAAAACCTGATCTAAAGAACACAACGTTTATAATGATTGTCCTAGTCACTCTTTGTGAAACATGGCGATAAGGACGCTGCCTTGAGAAATAAGTTTGCCGATTTCCGTAACGTAGTTGAATGTGAGCCAGCTTTTAGTAAGAGGGGTAAAGGCTGAGCGTAAATTTGAATTTTTCTTAATTAGTCCCATCTCTTATCTTAATATCAAGAAATTGCCATGTAAAAAAAATTAAAAACTTTTAAAGATATCATTAAACGTTTAAACATTCAAAATATTTAAAATTTCTTTTTAAGTCGTGTCTTGGGACCCTGCTTCAGTCGATAATGTGCTAAGCCTGAGGGTCTGCTCTCCGGGTGACTATGGCCGTGCCTGTCTGACTTAGTCGCTTTATGTACGTAATTGTACAAGCAGTTTTAGTTTCGGTAGCCCCTCCCAGTGTGATAACTGTTATTGCTGATTGGCGGCCTATCGGCCGTGCTGCGATTGGGCGTCAAGGAGGAGGCAGGGCGGAGCAAGGTCGCGCGGGTGGGAGACGCCATCCGCCCCTCAAAGCTCGGAGAGTTGGCCGCTCGGACAAGTGGTCACTCGGACAAGTGGTCCTTCGGACAAAAGGAGCTCGGACAAGTGGTCATTCGGAGAAGTGGACACTCGGACAATTGGTAGGCCCCCGGTTGATGCCACATACACTTAGCGACTGCCCTTGCGATTTATTTATTGACATTGCAAATGCAAGCCGCACTGGAAACTGTAAACGCTTAAAGCTGAATGTCATAAGGTTACTTTAAAAATATTTATATTGTACAAAGTGTTGGGTTAGTTTGGAAATAATTTTATGTATGGTGGTTCAGTATTCTTAAATTTTCTAATTTTCCGTTAAATTTTTTCTTTCATAAGAACCTTCTCGTGACAATAACAAACACAACAAAAAAAGAATTAGTGAAATCGGTTCAGTCATTTACGCGTGATGGCGTGACCAAGGGAAATAGGAATTAATTATTCTTAAATTTTCTAATTTTCCGCACAATTTTCTTAATTTTTTCTTTCATAATAACCTTCTCCTGACCATAGCAAACACAACAAAAAAAAAATTAGTGAAATCGGTCCAGCCGTTCACGCGTGATGCTGTGACTAAGGAAAACGGGTTTCATTTTTATATATATAGATAGTTCACCTATGTCGAGCTTCCATCGCTTGTTCCGTGCATTGAGTGCAGACTACCAATAGTTGTGTTGGCGTCAAATATGCAGAAATGACGTTATGGTAGCTAATAACTGTTACCATATGTGTGCTTACAACCTGCAGTGTGACCTCAAGCAGTGTCACCTGTGTGTCAAGATGGTTGCTCGCACCAATAAAATACAGAAACATCTTACAACTTGTATTTTTGCTGTCCTCGCGACTTCAGACACCCGGTTTAGCTTCTGCTACAAGACCTTCCAGAACTCCAGTCATGCCAGACATCATGAGAAGACATCTTGCGGTCTCAACCCTAGCCATAAAATGTATCCATGTGAGTACTGTGCTGAAGTGTGTGCCAGGGTTGGGAAGTCGAAAGCTCATACCAAAGTGTGCACAAGCCCTGTTTCACCACCGACCAAGAAGCAGAGAATGGCCACGATTAAGTCTGCCAATACACCTAACAAGATCACTAGCCGAACAAATGTGGTGAAAGAGGTGGGCTTTGGCCATCATCCACGGCTTCATCATTGCAGAAGTGGGATTCTGGGGCAACTTGAAGACTTGTGTGATAGAAAATTAAACCAGTTCTGCCCAGGACATATGTACATTCATGGACACTATCAATGTTAAACTAATAAGCTAACTTAAACTGGAAATTAAAGAGAATGGTTTGCTCAAGTACAACATCTTGCTTGAGTGCGATTATGAAAATAAAAAGTTTATATGTGAAGACAAGAGGGACTGAAAAACCACGAATGTTCTACTCTATTCAGTTCATGAGGTGGAGGATGCCATTATTTAATAATTCTCTAAGATACGTAAAGAAGAGGAAGACTACATGTGAAAGGTATCTAAATTGACATTGTCTGGTCTTAAGCTATTACAACCACACATAAACACGCTTTATCCACTTCGATCTAGCTCCTACATCAAAATACCTAACTGCGTAAAAAAATATATGCGGTGATAAATCTGTAAAAACTTAGATGAGCACATACGTTTTTATTATTCTATCATGGTCAAGTTTGAGGAGGGTGAGCATGTGAGCATCTGAGCATGTTAGTCAGTGCTACAATGACTTAGAGGGGAAGTTAAAATCACTAACATCGAGTTTCCCAATCCACTTTGCCAGATTCCTCTGTTCGAGAAACAGAATCTTGGTTCCTACATAAACATCTACAGCATCGACGAAAACCATATGATTGTTCCGGCACGTGTCGCTCCAGAAGAGGAAAGAACATAGGCTAACTTCAGTTTCTGTTATTGGTCTTGAAACTTGCGGTTTTTTTTTGTAGATTGTGGGAATTTATGTGGAAATATATGGTTTTGTGTTTGAAATATGTGGGTTTGTGTGGATTCAGTGTGGATATAGTGAGACTATTAGTAAAATCAACATCAATATTCGCATAGGGTTATGATTCTGAGTTTTTAAAAAAGTAATATAATATGCTTTCAGTTTTAT
The DNA here is from genome assembly GCF_032445375.1 of Bacillus rossius redtenbacheri. Classification (NCBI taxonomy): domain Eukaryota; kingdom Metazoa; phylum Arthropoda; class Insecta; order Phasmatodea; family Bacillidae; genus Bacillus; species Bacillus rossius. Next base: position 3,292,553 of record NC_086337.1, on the reverse strand, counting down.
TTGATTCATACATCTTTCATTGAGTTTTTTAGATGTTGATTACACTACATAGAAAGTTTCTTACATATTTGTGGATAGGTTAAGACTTCAACTTGCCTGGCAAAAATGACTAAAATGTATCCAAAACCAAACAAATGCACGTTACATTCAATAATGACTTGTTTTGTCTGCACGTGCGTAAAGGTAAAAAATAAATTACATTTTAGATAAAAAAAGTTTTATTTTGTGTAATCTCATTTCTAGCTAAGACTTAGGTCTCGTAGTACAACTCATAACATACAGAGGTAAAAATCGTAATCTATGACTAACAAACTGGAAAGTAATAATAACACCTTTTCAGTAATCGCTACGAGTTCGCGCAGCATTGTAACTCAAATCATTTGGAGCCAAAATGTAGATGGATACATTGTAGCTACTGGGAGACAAATGCATATGAATCCATTTGATCTAGATTGTGCTGGATCATATCGTTTTCTTTAGTTTTTTAGTGAATGTATCCTAGCTAATGCATCCTTACGAGTTGAATGTTTTGTCCAAATGTGTGTTCTTCTCAGTGAATTTTTGTAGTTAAGTCTGTAGGCGGGGCTGAATATTAATGGTTCAAAAACACATTGGTCTTGTAGTAAGCATAAAATACATATTTCAGGGATGTTGCAGCTCTGCAGCAAACATTAAATTTGCTGATTTGGTATTTTGTACACAGTTTTTTTTCTATATGGTTAATGTATTCTTGTAGCCACTTAATCTTGTAGTCATGTGCGGAATAAATAATTCTTCTGTGTTCATCGAGATGAAAGGATGGGTAATTGAATAATTAAATTTTACACTAAAGAAATCCATGTGGAGGGAGCTCACAACAGAAGGCAGTTATAAATGGACTGTCATGCTACTGAAAACACTGAAAAATAGGCATGTTGCCGGTTAATACAAAAGATAACTGACGCCTGAAAAATGCTTTTTTTTTTAATGAAAATAAGCTAGGCGTAAGAAAACTTGTAGTTAAAATGGTAAAATTTGTATGTATTTATAAATTGTCGACAGAAATATTCCGTGTTAGCAAAATACATAATTACCGCACGAGTTATTATTTGGATGATTTATGAGCTTCTATGATACGTAGAGCATTCTATGGGGAAGAAAATCAGCGTACCAAGTACCATAGCTATTTTTTAGTAGAAATTTAGTAGAAAAAGTGATACATCGGAAAGATTATCTCTTGTTTGTGTAGTCGTTATGATTCGATAGGTTGAAAACATTTGTATAAAAGCTACTGATGTTATATATTAATTATAATGTATTTTATTGTTGTGATTTTTTTTAGTAAATGCATGTCTTAAATAAATGAAAAAAAAAATTTCCTATACTGTTTGAAACTTTTCACTAGTTACGAGGCCAGAATGCTCGTCGAAGGTACTTAAAATGGAATTATGGCTGGGGACGTGTGGTGACAGGACTAAATGACGCAGCTAATTAGGCTGTGAAGGGTCTTAGGAGGAGGGGGGGAGGTCTGCTGACATCAAAGGCCGTGCGTCAGTGACGTGTGTGCTTGGCACGCATGAACAGGACTGCATAGAAAGGGTAGAGGGGTGGGGACAGTTGAACCATAGCTCCCTTATGATGTATCATTCGTAGTTATCAACAGAGCTAGTAAGATGTGTCGTGCCAGCTATGAGAAGATTGTTGAGGATGAGTTCTATGGGTGCTGTCAGGAGCCTAGTGGCCAGGAAGAAGCTCTTGCGATGGATGAAGATGAAGAGTCCAGGGAAGACATCGCGGATGTACCTGTGAACACCTCCACTCTGACTGTGGAGGATATTGCTGCTGCAGTGAGCACGTATCCTGAGCTATCGACTTTAGAGCTATGTGTGCGAATAGTTGTGTTGATTGAGCATTTGTTGGATAGTATGGAAAGTGCTGCGGAGCGGGCTATTGTGAAGGGGTTTGGTAACATCCTCTTGAATAGCATTGTGTTAGCGAGGGGAGAAGATTGTGTTTAGAAGCGTGTTTGTTTTTTATTAAATAGTTTAAATAATTTTTATATTTCATTTTCTTCGAATTCTTGTCATGACTTTTAAAACCATACTATTTTCATGTGATATGAAGTGCATCTCGCAGAGACCGTAATTGCTGAGGTGAGTGTTGTAACTACATCATATACACTATAGCGATGAGACATCAAGTTGAAATGTAAAATGTAATGTGTTGGTTCTGTACACTCTAGTAAAGAAGGAGCACTTCTAATACTGTACAAATGTGAAGAATCAAATTTTTTCTTAGCATAATATTCTCGTGCACGATTAATGCTGCATGAGTTGTTCCTTTCAATAAAAATTTTAGGGAAATGTATATGTACACAAACATTTAAAACATCTGCTTTTATGCAGCTTTTTAAACACAACTATGCAAACATGTTTCTGCTTATAAGTGTGAAATGTAAATATATATACAAACATAAATATATCTACCTCCATGTAAGTTTTAAATACGAATATACGTAAACACGATCATGCTAAAAACAGATTCTTAATATTGTGAGTGAGGACTCTGATACATTTCTGGTCCTGTGATGACAATGATAGAGTTAATAAATTAAATTTGATTGGAAAAACGTTATTAAGTATTATTACTATAATTTTCGCATACGCAACGATAAGACGATTAATTTGATATATAATAACATATGTCTAAGACTATGGGTATTACTATCATAAATGATTGTGTTTATGAAAAAACTGTGATCACAACCACCATCATAAACAAAATTACTGGATTTTGTGGATATTTTTGGTCTATAAGGTTCATAACAACACTGGTAGGAAAAAGAAACTTGACCTTACATTCATTGGGGTACTTTAGGATCCAACTTTCTATGGTGAAATCCATCAGATACAATCAAAATTACAGACTCTGCTAAACAAGATGTTTGCCTCCCATAGACAGTGACACATAGGATTTTATTTTTATATATTTTGATAACAAATATATTTTTAAAATGGTGAACATCACGACAAGTGCAACATGCAGGAATGAGGTGTGCGAGGATGAAGTATGAGGTTTTTTTATTAAAATTTTATTTAAAAAGGTTTTTCTTTTCCCCCGATTTTATAGGTTAATTATTATTAATTTTCAAAGATGGTGGATGTGATGTCATGAATCAAAATAGCGTAATGTTATAAAAAAACAAAAGTGGCTGATTGTTATAGAAAAAATGACAGAATCCAAGATGGCTGCCGGAAGTGACAAAAACCCAGATGGCCAACACGAATCCTTAAATCCCGAGACTTGAGCCAATGCACTCATATGGACCAAATACACATACTAACACAAAATGCATTCAGTTAACATGCAATGTAAAAGCAATGCACACACACAGAACATGCTATGCACCCACTGAAAATGAAATGAACATGTAATGCACACACTTATATGCAACCAACAAACAATAAACAAACTAAAAACGCAATTAACATGCAATGCTCATACCAAACACGTAATGAACATATTGTGTACATACCGAACACGCAATGAACAGATAATGCACACACCGAACTCGTTGTTAACACGCAATGTAGGCCTACACACTGAACACCCAATGTATAAACTGGACACACTATGCACACACCGATACACAATGTATAAGAAATACACAAATACCACATGTAATGAACAAGCGATACACACTCAACATTCAATGAACATGCAATGCGCACACCGATATGCAATTAACAAGCAATACACACACTCAACATGCAATGAACATGCAATCCACACACCGAACACAATATGCACGAACTGAAAATGCAATGAACACGCAATGCACGTAGAAGCTGGTTTCAAAAAGAGGCTACTGTTCATTTCCTCGGAGCAAAACAATAAGAAGGCTATTGGTTGATGTTATCTGCAGAGCATTGTAGAAGCAGAGAGAGCCTTGCGCTGGACGTGCAGGCGACACTCACGTGGCCATTGTCGTCCAGCTGGTTGTTGGTGAGCTTGAGGCGATCGAAGGACACGCCCTGCTTCATCCACTGTGCACCGCTAGCCGGGGAGTCAGGGTGCACGTGTATCCTGGGTGGCGAGATGGGGTCTGCCTTGCCTGCCACCACCCAGCTGGAACTACACAGTACCTGCTCATCACTCACACAGCCAACTAGAACTACACACAGCACCTGTTCATCAATCACACAGCCAACTAGAACTACACACAGTACCTGTTCACTCATACAGCAGCCAACTAGAACTACACACAGTGCCTGTTCATCACTCATACAGCCAACTAGAACTACACACAGTCATTGGCGCACCCAGGGGGGGGGGGGTTTGGGGGTTTAAATCCGCCCCCCCCCCCCGAAAATGTGAAGAAAAAATCTAGAATGGAAAAAGTAAAAACATTCCCAGTCCCAGCAAAATAGGTACGATGGTCTATGGGCAGCGCTCAATCTACCAAACTTTGTGAGATGTTTTCACGTCAGTGTATACATTATGGTGTCGCCAGACGACTATGCTTACCCCTGCAGCGCCTAGTAATCTCTACCCGGCACCCCCTCCTCTAATCGTTATCCCTCGCTCTGTTAGTCGATGCGTTTTCATTTTCTCTTACTCAGTCTGTTTTCGGCTACCGTGGAAGATTACCGAAGATTGTGGGCAGTGTTCTTCTTTGCGAGTTTTAGAACTGATGTTGATAGTGAGTGCTGTATCAGAATGTCTAAACGTAAGCATGGTTTTAATTTACTGAACTACTTCTCCAAACGACCAAAGCCAGGAACTAGTTATGATGCTGAACATGAAGGTAAGCGGCTTGCAGGGAATTGATAGATTTCTCATTTGTGTGTCAGCTACTATACTGTATTTCAAGTAATTGTCCATTTTTTATGTTGCTCTTCCGAGAAAAGTGCCTGTAAACACAAACAGTAGAGCACAGGGGCCCTTTTTTTCTTTTTTTTTTTCTTTTTCTTTTTCTTTTTTCTTTCAAAAAGCCGGTAAGTATTAGGATTAAGCACCACTACCACTTCAATGGAGAGGGCAGACGTCTTTCTCGGAAGAGAATCGTCAAAACACGGACAACTTACATGAAACACAGTAAATCTGCAGTTCATGATGATGGATAGATCCGTGGCAGGAATGCAGGTTGGACAGAGGCACTTGTGATATCACGTGGCTCTAGTCACCAGAGAGCATACATTACTGTGCAATACAAAAACATTAATTCGCATTTCTAGACGCATAATTCCTACCACAGTGCAGGCACGACCCAATGATTGCGTGCATGTCTTCACAAGTATCTCGCGATGAGTAAACAACTGTTGCCCTTCGCACATTTTCCAGGAAATGGTCTGTGAGTACAGAACCCAGTTCCCAACTCACCCGTGCCCAAGAGCGTCACCAGCCGATAACCTGGAGGGGGGGGGGGGGAGTTGATATATGGAGCCATGGTTTAACAGTAGATTATGGCAGCGCAGACGGAATACTTGGAATGGAATAAGTGAAATCATTCGAGTTTCGATGTACGAGACTTGCTTGATCGTTCAAACCAATCAAGTGAGTGAACTTAAACCTTTGATTTCTTTGCATTTGGCTTTCGCTACATTTTTTTTTTAATATCTAGAGGGAGGCAACTGCCCTCCCTACCCCCCTTGGCTAAGGCCCTTGCCCGTGCCCGATATCGTGTCCCATCAGTCACAGAGTGAGTGTACTTCCTACGGCCTGTATTAAACCTGCGATATATGTGCCATACAGTCTTATCTAAGTCGTACATATAGGTAATGGATGTGTGGATGTGCCAGATAACTGTAGTAATAATGGCGTTACATACTGTTGTTGTAGTGACCCATACCGCAGTATAAGTAATTGTGCGATCGTTGTTAATGATTATCATTCTTAAATATACAAATGTTTAAAACAATTAAATATGAGTGCTTTTACAGCAATATGTATGACCAGAAGAAGTTTCTGTTCAAAATACCATCTATTATTTTTGGACGATTACAAAATTAATAAATTATGATTGATAATTAATTTAGCATTTTATCACGGAAACAGTTACTTATTTAACGCGGTAAGTTATTATTCAAAATTTTCGCCTCTGTGGACAGCTTTGTTCACTGTCACCTCACCGTAAATTCCCTTAATGACCAAGTTCGTCATTCCATTGTTGCCCATGATGTACGATCAGTCCCGAGCGACACGACTTGATCATTAAAGTTAATTGGCAGTCATAATTCGTATTTGGTGTATGCTATAACTTTACCCAGAGAAGGTGGTAATACAGACTCTTACATTATAGTTTAGTGGCAACGGCATATGGTGTTATGTATGTGTTACTGGGACAAAAAATTGATGGAGATTGAGAAACCAATAAAAGTTATAATAACAATTGCAAAAACACTGCTCCTGGAAGTAATAACTCTTATTATGGAATGAGTTATAAGTTATTATTTGTGTTTGAGTTATCTGTTCTGTAAATTATATCTGTTTATCTTAAGTCTTTCACTCTTTCGACAAAAAAAAATGTGTGTCAGGAGGCCGGAGTACATGACAGAAATGATAAGTTAAACTTCTATAAATAGCTAAACCAGTCGTAGTAGAAATGTGACACACATTCTTGATATGTTTTGGTTAATTAGTAATTGAGAAATTATATTTCAGACTCTCAAGAAGAGAAACTGATTGCTGAGGTAAATGAACAGACTGTAGTGAAGACTGTGGGAAGTGTGGAAGAAGATGAAGATGTCGTAGTTAGTGTTCAACAGTCGGACCCATACGACATAGCTAATTTTGTAGACAATAAACTAATAAATAGTGAGAAGAAGGACATCTTGATTAAACTATGGTCACCGTCAGAAACCTTTACATACCCATCATCAGGTAACAGGAATTTAAAGTTTCAGCACAAGTGGTTGGTTGAATGGAAGTGGTTAACTTACTCAAAAAAAGTTGATGGAGCATTTTGCAAGTTTTGTGTTCTGTTCAACAAAAAATGTGTTGGTAAAGGAAGTCACCAAAACCTAGGGCAGTTGTGTTATGAAAAATTTTGTAACTGGAAAAAAGCAAAAGAACGTTTCAGTCAACACCAACTAAGTTCGTATCACCAGGAAAAAGTTGAGACAGCCAGCATCATAATGATGATTGAGACAAAACAGCAAGATCCAGTTGATTTGCAACTAAATGAAGAAAAAAAGAAACAAATTTTGCAGAACAGAAGTAAATTAAAACCCATTATTGAGTCAGTGCTCTTCTGTGGAAGACAAGGTTTGAGTTTAAGAGGTCATCGGGATACTGGAAGAGTTGGAGATGATGATACTAAGGTAAATGAAGGAAATTTCAGAGAGCTGTTAAGAAACAGGGCAAAATACGACGACAGCCTCCAGAAGTCATTATCTAACAGTAAAAACAATGCATTGTACACTAGTTGGAAAATTCAAAACGAAATTATTGAAATAAGCAACAGCATTATTATTGATGTATTGGTAGCCAAGATTAATTTGTCATTTTTTTCTGTGCTGCTTGATGAAACGACAGACATTTCTTGTGTTGAGCAAATGTCCATAGGCGTGCGCACGGTAGGTGCCACAGGTGCCTTGGCACCACCATTAGGGATAACGTTATTTTGTTTTTTACAAGCAGAAATAATACATACTTACAAAAAAACGTATTATTTACAAAAAAAAATATATTTTCCAATCGTGTCCAGTTCCAGATATGTGCTCATAACACTATCAGTATATCAATTATCAATCGAACCAACTTTACACACGGAAACAAGCCCGTTGCAATTACTTGTGTTGTACGCGCGAGCCGCGGCTACGAAACTTCTGAAATGTAAATAATTCTCATAGTTCTCCTCGAATTATATAGAATGCGCGCTCGGTGTCCACTGTTCACTCCACTCGGCAGGCGCACGGAATAATAGCCGCCGTCCGCCAGGGTTTATTTAAAAAAAAAGAGAGAGTTTAGTTAGTTAAAAGGATAGGCTTACTCGATGACTTATATGCAGTTGCCGACAAAACATTTTTGTTGTATTCCAAAAGTTAAAACTTTTGCCCACTCTTATTTGTGTTTTTATTATTTTAATATTTTACATATTTAAGATATGTTACAAAAACTCCCTTGATTTGTTGATTTTAAAACTTAACATTTGAGAATGTTTTTTCTAGCATTTATTTGGCGTCTTCAGAAAACATGTAAGTACGGTTTTTCAAAGCCACCAGCATGAATTCCGTGCAAACAATTTGTGCAATTTACTTTATGGCTCAACAAAGCTTAAAACTCTAAATAGTTTAGTAGTTTTCCTCGTGATTATAACGTTCAAAGTCATAATTTGTCATAAAAAATGTTAAATTTTTTACATCTGTGTATTTAATGTTTTTGTTCGGAAACACCTTAAATAGCACCATTTTGCGCTTTCAAATCCAAATTTTTCCGGACCCCCCGCTTTAGGCTCGGGGTCCGTGAATGACAGGGCTGTTGTGTAATCTGGCACCACCAATACTGAAGTCCTGCGCACGCCTATGCAAATGTCCCTTTGCATTCGTTGTCTAGATTCTACAACATCTAATGTTGAGGAACTGTTTTTGCAGTTCATACCTCTTGAAGATGTCACAGGCAAAGGGATTGCATTTGCAATGATTGATAAGCTTAAGGCTCTTGGAGTAGATCTGAGCAAGGTGCGTGGTCAAGGATATGATGGAGCAGCTGCAATGAGTGGAAAATTCAATGGCGTACAGGCCCATTTTCAGTCTTTGTATCCACAGGCACTGTATGTTCATTGTGCTGCACACTCCTTAAACTTAGCTGTATTTAATTCCTGTGGTATTGCAGCAATTAGAAATTGTTTGGGTACAATTGGTAAGTTGCATGACTTTTTTCACACCCCTAAAAGACAGGGTGTACTGGATGAATGTTTGAAAAAAGCAGAAGTTTGTTCTAGCCATGAAAGACTGAAACAGATGTGTGCCACTAGGTGGGTTTAAAGGTACAACTCTGTTGTAATTATTCTAGAGTTATATGATGGCATTGTTTTGGCTCTAGGAATAATTTCTGAATGGTCAGATAAAGATTCTGCTAATGCTGCACACCAGTTAAATTGTACAGTAAAAAATGTTGATTTTGTTGTTGCTCTGCATGTTATAAATCAGGTATTTTCCTACAGCAGCATTTTATGTAAGCTAAAACAACAAAGAAATGTTGATTTGAAAAAGGCATGTGATCTTGCAGAGGATACACTACAGGAGATAAGAAATATCAGAGAAAATGCAGACGCTGAGTTCACCAAGTTATTTACTAATGTCGCAACAAAGGCTGAAAACTTTGATTTTCAAATGAACAAACCAAGGACAGTTGGCAAGCAAACGTTGAGATGCAATGTGGAAACTGATACTTCAGAGGACTATTATCGAGTCGCAATATACATCCCGTTTTTAGATGCATTCATAAATAATTTGGAGGAGAGATTTACAAAATACAGGTTAATATTGACAGGATTCCAAACATTGTTGCCAACAGATCCCACCAAATTTTCTGAGGAAACATTGAATGACTTTCAGTCTTTGGTGATGTTCTACAAAAATGACTTGCATGGTACAACTGACGAACTAAAAATAGAGCTGAGGTTTTGGTACAGAGCTATTTCTAGGCTGAACAATGACGACAGGCCAAAGGATGCATTATGTGCTCTGAAGCATTGTGATGAAAACATGCTACCGAACATTAGAATTTTGTTGCATATATAAGCAGTACTACCTGTGTCCACTGCTGAAAATGAAAGGACTTTTTACACTCTGCGTAGACTGAAAAGTTATTTAAGAAGTTCTACTTCTGAAACAAGGTTAAATGGTTTATCTCTCCTGCATATATACAGGAACTTGACACCATCAGTTGACACAGTTTTGGACAAAATGGCGGAAAAATCAAGAAGAATGGATATTTGTTTAAAATAATAATATTGCCTTGTCGTGAATAATAGTTTTTAGTAGTGTTTTTTTTTAATAGTGTACCACGAACATTTCATTCATTATGTCTGCAATATGTATCATCAACTGTATTTGACAGAACTGATGCAGCATTGTTAAATATGAGGCTTTTGTTTCCTGGAAGGACAGACGGAACTTTGGTATGTATTATACTAGATTAGATTTAGACGGAAAAAAAAGTGTATTCCTGAAAATTAGAGACTTCCAAAATTACTATAACCAGTAAAAGATTAATAATATATTACCTTTAAAGTGTGTAATGCGCGAAATTAACACATAGTGTAAACAATTGTAGTTACTTCATTTAGATATATATTTTTCCTTTCCTTTGGCTTCGGGCCTTCAGTAGTAAAGATTGGTGATCGCTGATCAGTGTTATTGTAGTATTACATTTGTAGTCTGCTACCGTGAATTACTTTAATTTTTTTTTTTACAAATTAGTTTGTGATAGTACCTATATAAAAACTAAGAATTGTTTGTGCGCTAAGTTTATCTCAATTTTTGCATAACTTTGCACTGTATTTCTGCAGTTTTAACTAGACATTATATTTGTGAATTTTGTACCCTTTGTTTTTATTCGTAGAGTGAACTTAATTTGTGTGTGTGAATGCAGTAAAAAGCAAACCATCATTGTCAGTGATTTAAGTTGCACAGAATGTGGACTTTATTGCATGTTATGATTCTCATGGTATTAAAATAATACTGATTTCGAGCGGACGAGACCCTGGGTTTGATAAAGGTATCTTTGTTTCATTCTTGTCTAAAACAAAATTTAGTACCGTACTAAAAATTATTCTTTTTTCTACCAGCAGTATATTTAATAATTTGATACAAAAACTTCTTAAATAGCACAAATTTTCACCTAGAAATCCAAATTTTCCCGGAGGACCTCTTTATTTTTGAAACCGATGTTCCTTCATAAAAAAAACTTCAAATCCCCCCCCCCAAAAAATAAATTCCTGGGTGAGCCTCTGCACACAGTACCTATTCATCACTCACACAGCCAACTATAACTACACACAGTGCCTGTTAATCACTCATACAGCCAACTAGAACTACACACAGTACCTGTTCATCACTCATACAGCCAACTATAACTACACTCAGTACCGGTTCATCACTCACACAGCCAACTAGAACTACACACAGTGCCTGTTCATCACACACAAAGCCAAATAGAACTACACAGTACCTGTTCATCAATCACACAGCAAACTAGAACTACACACAGTACCTGTTCACTCATACAGCAGCCAACTAGAACTACACACAGTGCCTGTTCATCACTCACACAGCCAACTAGAACTACACAGTACCTTTTCATCACTCACACAGCCAACTAGAACTACACACAGTGCCTGTTCATCACTCACACAGCCAACTAGAACTACACAGTACATGTTCATCACTCACACAGCCAACTAGAACTACACACAGAACCTGTTCATCACTCACACTACCATTTAGAACTACACAGTACCTGTTCATCACTCACACAGCCAACTAGAACTAAACGCAGCACCTGTTCATCACTCACACAGCCAACTAGAACTACACAGTACCTGTTCATCACTCACACAGCCAACTAGAACTACACGCAGCACCTGTTCATCACTCACACAGCCAAATGGAACTACACACAGTGCCTGTTCATCACTCACACAGCCAAATAGATCTACACACAGTGCCTGTTCATCACTCACAAAGCCAACTAGAACTACACAGTACCTGTTCACTCATACAGCAGCCAACTAGAACTACACACACTGCCTGTTCATCACTCATACAGCCTACTAGAACTACACACAGTACCTGTTCATCACTCACACAGCCAACTATAACTACACGCAGTACTGGTTCATCACTCACACAGCCAACTAGAACTACACACAGTGCCTGTTCATCACTCACAAAGCCAAATAGAACTACACACAGTGCCTGTTCATCACTCACACAGCCAACTACAACTACACACAGTGCCTGTTCATCACTCACACAGCCAACTAGAACTACACACAGCACTTGTTCATCACTCACACAGCCAACTAGAACTACACAGTATCTGCTCATCAATCACACAGCCAACTAGAACTACACACAGCACCTGTTCATCAATCACACAGCCAACTAGAACTACACACAGTACCGGTTCACTCATACAGCAGCCAACTAGAACTACACACAGTGCCTGTTCATCACTCACACAGACAACTAGAACTACACACAGTGCCTGTTCATCACTCATACAGCCACCTAGAACTACACACAGTACCTGTTCATCACTCACACAGCCAACTATAACTACACACAGTACCGGTTCATCACTTACACAGCCAACTAGAACTACACACAGTGCCTGTTCATCACTCACAAAGCCAAATAGAACTACACACAGTGCCTGTTCATCACTCACACAGCCAACTACAACTACACACAGTGCCTGTTCATCACTCACACAGCCAACTAGAACTACACAGTACCTGTTCATCACTCACACAGCCAACTAGAACTACACGCAGCACCAGTTCATCACTCACACTACCATTTAGAACTACACAGTACCTGTTCATCACTCACACAGCCAACTAGAACTACACGCAGCACCTGTTCATCACTCACACAGCCAACTAGTACTACACAGTACCTGTTCATCACTCACACAGCCAACTAGAACTACACGCCACACCTGTTCATCACTCACACAGCCAAATAGAACTACACAAAGTGCCTGTTCATTACTCACACAGCCAAGTAGATCTACACACAGTGCCTGTTCATCACTCACAAGGCCAACTAGAACTACATGCAGCACCTGTTCATCACTCACACAGCCAACTAGATCTACATATATTGCCTGTTCATCACTCACAAGGCCAACTAGAACTACACACAGTGCCTGTACATCACTCACACAGCCAACTAGATTTACACACAGTGCCTGTTCACTCATACAGCCAACTATAACTACATGCAGCACCTGTTCATCACTCACACACCCAACTATAAATACACAAAACACTACTTGTGCCGGAATTTAGGTTTTTCGGCACGTTTCTTAATTGTTATTATAATTTTGAATTATTTTTGGAAAATTTATTTTCCATATAAATTGGTTACAAAAGGGTGATTTACACTTTGTTAGGCTGGTGTACTCTACTTAGTTAAACTTTGTTGCAGTGGCCCGAGGCATCTTTTCACATGGGCCAATCTGATATTTTCCAACGCTAAAGGCGACGTTAGCAGATCAGATGTAATTTCCCCCACTTGCAGTCACGCCCGGGGCCTGTAACAATAATTCCCTGCATGACTAAATTTGCACACAACAGCTCTGGACAAGTTGTTACCTCTTCTCAGAGCCCAGCTTAGTGCAGCTCTTCTTGTCACGCATACGTCTTTGGTTCACTCATAGAAAGTCACGTTAGGCGCGCTTTCCCAGACGACATAGCAAGTTTTTACCATCCCCCTTCCCTCTTCTTCCCCCTGTGGCTTCTTGGAAACTTCAACCCGGCGCATCGACCTCCAGTGAACCAGCGCAGGGTACATGCTCTCTCCAAGGACATTCGCCCTTGTCCGACAGAGCCCTCAGCGAGCTCTAGCGGCGGCAAAAGTCCCCAACCTAGCTCTGTCCGCTGGTTGCGAGTGCGCCCAGTGCACCCTAGTGGACGTTTCTGTGACCCTCCAGCCAGTTTTTCCTCTTGGCCACCAGAGCGCTCTACTCATGCCTCCCATAAGAGATAGCTTGTCATAATCGACTTTGGTAGGAGTCGCGGTGGGGATTGCGAAATTAGTCCGCCCGTGACTCTGGTGAGCGCGTGGCGAGCGCTTTTTCCTCCTGCTTAGCCTTTCGGGCGTCTCCGGGTACTTTTGTTACATCCCCGCCCCCAAACCTTTATTCCAGGTCTAAACCCTGTTTTTAATTAAGACACTTTCCGAGCGCCATGGCACTTTGGCACGCGGGTCCTTTCTGTCTGGTACTACCGTAATCGTCGACGCTTGTCTCCGCCAAGAAGAACGTCGTGACTTGTGCCATGTATTCAACAGACTACGAGGAATGAACTCCCTAATCTAGATAGAATTGTTAAGCCAGCCAGTAGAGTTTTTAATAGTCGAAGTGTTAGAGTAATTTTCTCTTTATGGTTTTATTTAAATTATATTAAATGATGGAATTCTTTGTAAAAATCGCGTCGCGTGGGTCGGGACTGTAATGCGCGTCACCACCTTGAGTTACAGCATCAACCACCCTGCATTGTTGAGTGTTTAATTTTACTTCGCTAGATTAGCCCCCCCCCCCCCCCTCCCCAAACCTTTTCAGGTCTTTTGGGCCAATGTTCGGGACTGTCTGCAAACAGGTCTTATTTGCAAGAATGGATCTCGGTTGCAGGCAGGGTCCAAGAGTCCAAGAGTCCAAGATACTGATCCAAGTCCAAGATCCAAGGACCACCATCTACGTAACAGTTTTCAAGTAGCAGCGTACGAGTAGCCGGCATCACGAGCCTATTCCCATGGCAAGACCCCCCCCCCCCCCTTAGCATCTGAATCTACTGTGTTTTGAAAAGCATCGGAAAATTGCATGGTGGACAGCATGGCAATTTCGGACACCAAATGAAATAATGTATAAATTTTTATTAATATAGAAGTGCATTAGACAGCAAAAGTTTAAAACAAAATTAGTTTTGTTTTGTGAAATGTTATATTTATTATATTTTTATTATTGTTACTTAGTATTATTCATTTTTATAGTAATTTGCGAGCCAGCCGTAGTTTAACCTTAATTATTGTAATGGTTTTTATATGTAACTGTGCAACTTAACCTATCTATGTGAACTTTTATTTCCCACCACGATGCTATGCATTTAGAGTAATGTCATAACTAAAGAAGATTCCTTTTTCTAATAAATGAAGTATCCCAATATACATATTTGCAGTATTTATTTAAAATAAATAACGATCCTCTTTCCCCCCACTTGTTTAGGGGAAATTAAAATTAGTTTGTCTGGCCTCTCATTGCTCCCTCTGATGTTATTATTGTTATTTACTTAGCTCCCCTTTTGCCCACACACTTCCATTTCTTCTACAGCCACTTGGGCATTTATTTTTATTAGTAGGACGAGAGTGTTACAAAGTGGTAGCAGAGTTTGGTTACGTCTATGGGCATATCTTGGTCATTATTCAAAATATAAAAATATTTATATAATCAAGTTTTAAATTGTTATTAGTTTTGGTCTTCGGTAATCTTATTGTATGAAGAATTGTAAGCTGTCTCTGATGCACATATTTTACTTTGAAGTATAAAGATAAATTTTAGTCCATATTAGAGGCCTTCCAGTGAGACCATTACTCAGTGCGTGGCCCTGAGTCCAGCTGGGCGCCTTCCCACCATCACGGCTGACAGCAGAGCTATCACGAAGTACGTGCCTTAACGCTCGTGCGATCCCTGCCTCCCCGTCCCCTTCGACCGTTCCCCAAGGGCGGTCATTCACCGCTGAAGTCCCTTCAGTGTACAAACAGTAACCCCCCAGCTGTTTTATTTACGTTTGGGAAGGCCATTGTCGTCCCCACGTGACTCTTGTTTCGTCTCGGGTGGAGGGCGACTATCTTATCTCCCCCCTCACTGTGTTTCACCGTGGTGTAGCCTGTTGGCTCACACCACACAATTAGAAGTACGTCGAGCTTAACCCGGTGCCAACAGGCGTCCGTTTATTCTTTTCACAGAATAATAATAATACATACAGGGATATTTTGATCACTACAAATATTTTTTCTAGCTGAATGCTATGTTAAAGACATTTGTGAGCTTTCTCAGTCAAAAGGCACATACTCCCGCCGTATCTAGGTCTTGGCAAAACAACGAATTAAATGTAAGACATAGTGTAAGTGTTAAATGCGATGTTAGTCTTAAGAGGGTCTGTGTGCGTTAATTTTAAGTGACAATGGATTAGTTTGTGTCTAAGTGATTTCGTTGGTTATCCACATACATTAAAGTAGCAAAATGTTCGCACCCGAGCTTTTACTTAAGGACGAAGTCCAATACGAGATAATTCTTCGAAACATTTCTGACTCTGGGGGTGCTCAAGCCCTTAGATGTCATCTTAGGGTGGCTATACAAGATGCCATCCCAATGTCTGCCCAAAACCTTGATATCGATTGTTTGAATGAGTTCAATGTCACTTGTTCAAAGTTCCAAGAAATTGTCCAGGCCACACAAGACATAGAAATTGAACAAAGTCAGGCCAACATTTCTAGGTACCTAAAGAGACTCCCTCACGTCACACGCAGGTTCAATAACCTAAGTACCTTATACAAAGGAAAATTGAATGGTATCTACCAGTGTGAAATCGAAAAAAAGTCTTCAACAAGCACCCATCCTTCTGGCTAATTTGAGAGCTAGAGCAACGGTTCTCGACAATACCCAGAAAGATTTATATCAGGTTGCTCGAACACAAGCCCTCGCGATAGATCCCGGAGCCAAGTCCAAAGGGGAAATCCCTGATTTACCACCTGAGCCTGTCCCGACTAAAGTGCAGTACCCAGAGGTGACTGACAGGGTATTGCCGGACATTTCATTACCAGTTTATCCCAACTCCCAGCCACGCAGTGAGCATCCTGCTCCCTACATCGTTCCAACGAACACCCACACAGCGACGGTCATAACCCATCCCCATCGGGCTGCAGCCCAGACACTATTCACAGTTGCCCCTAACCAGTCGACAACCACTCAGCCAGCCACCAGTGTGACATTATCGCAGCCATTTTTAGAGGTCAGCTACTACCCAGTCCATCCCAGTTTGAGCAGTATGTATTGGCCTTTCACTACCACAAATCTACCTTTCAACCCATACCAACAGATCATAACGGTTTTGCCCTCCTGGCAAACCACCCCGCTGCCACCCACGAGTCATATTTCACACCAGCTGACCACACCCCAGGTCACACACTCCTTACTCTGCCGAAGGTACCCTAAGATGCCTGAAGGGCTAAGCAGGAAGAAAAAGCGCTCGCCAGGCGGTTGGTTGAAAGGTACAACTCTGTTGTAATTATTCTCGAGTTATATGATGGCATTGTTTTGGCTCTAGGATTAATTTCTGAATGGTCAGATAAAGATTCTGCTAATGCTGCACACCAGTTAAATTGTACAGTAAAAAATGTTGATTTTGTTGTTGCTCTGCATGTTATAAATCAGGTATTTTCCTACAGCAGTATTTTATGTAAGCTACTACAACAAAGAAATGTTGATTTGAAAAAGGCATGTGATCTTGCAGAGGATACACTACAGGAGATAAGAAATATCAGAGAAAATGCAGACGCTGAGTTCACCAAGTTATTTACTAATGTCGCAACAAAGGCTGAAAACTTTGATTTTCAAATGAACAAACCAAGGACAGTTGGCAAGCAAACGTTGAGATGCAATGTGGAAACTGATACTTCAGAGGACTATTATCGAGTCTCAATATACATCCCGTTTTTAGATGCATTCATAAATAATTTGGAGGAGAGATTTACAAAATACAGGTTAATATTGACAGGATTCCAAACATTGTTGCCAACAGATCCCACCAAATTTTCTGAGGAAACATTGAATGACTTTCAGTCTTTGGTGATGTTCTACAAAAATGACTTGCATGGTACAACTGACGAACTAAAAATAGAGCTGAGGTTTTGGTACAGAGCTATTGCTAGGCTGAACAATGACGACAGGCCAAAGGATGCATTATGTGCTCTGAAGCATTGTGATGAAAACATGCTACCGAACATTAGAATTTTGTTGCATATATTAGCAGTACTACCTGTGTCCACTGCTGAAAATGAAAGGACTTTTTACACTCTGCGTAGACTGAAAAGTTATTTAAGAAGTTCTACTTCTGAAACAAGGTTAAATGGTTTATCTCTCCTGCATATATACAGGAACTTGACACCATCAGTTGACACAGTTTTGGACAAAATGGCGGAAAAATCAAGAAGAATGGATATTTGTTTAAAATAATAATATTGCCTTGTCGTGAATAATAGTTTTAGTAGTGTTTTTTTTAATAGTGTACCACGAACATTTCATTCATTATGTCTGCAATATGTATCATCAACTGTATTTGACAGAACTGATGCAGCATTGTTAAATATGAGGCTTTTGTTTCCTGGAAGGACAGACGGAACTTTGGTATGTATTATACTAGATTAATTTAGACGGAAAAAAAAAAGTGTATTCCTGAAAATTAGAGACTTCCAAAATTACTATAACCAGTAAAAGATTAATAATATATTACCTTTAAAGTGTGTAATGCGCGAAATTAACACATAGTGTAAACAATTTTAGTTACTTCATTTCGATATATATTTTTCCTTTCCTTTGGCTTCGGGCCTTCAGTAGTAAAGATTGGTGATCGCTGATCAGTGTTATTGTAGTATTACATTTGTAGTCTGCTACCATGAATTACTTTAATTTTTTTTTACAAATTAGTTTGTGTTAGTACCTATATAAAAACTAAGAATTGTTTGTGCGCTAAGTTTATCTCAATTTTTGCATAATTTTGCACTGTATTTCTGCAGTTTTAACTAGACATTATATTTGTGAAGTTTGTACCCTTTGTTTTTATTCGTAGAGTGAACTTAATTTGTGTGTGTGAATGCAGTAAAAAGCAAACCATCATTGTCAGTGATTTAAGTTGCACAGAATGTGGACTTTATTGCATGCTATGATTCTCATGGTATTAAAATAATACTGATTTCGAGCGGACGAGACCCTGGGTTTGATAAAGGTATCTTTGTTTCATTCTTGTCTAAAACAAAATTTAGTACCGTACTAAAAATTATTCTTTTTTCTACCAGCAGTATATTTAATAATTTGATACAAAAACTTCTTAAATAGCACAAATTTTCACCTAGAAATCCAAATTTTCCCGGAGGACCTCTTTATTTTTGAAACCGATGTTCCTTCATAAAAAAAACTTCAAATCCCCCCCCCCCAAAATAAATTCCTGGGTGCGCCTCTGCACACAGTACCTATTCATCACTCACACAGCCAACTATAACTACACACAGTGCCTGTTCATCACTCATACAGCCAACTAGAACTACACACAGTACCTGTTCATCACTCATACATCCAACTATAACTACACACAGTACCGGTTCATCACTCACACAGCCAACTAGAACTACACGCAGAACCTGTTCATCACTCACACTACCATTTAGAACTACACAGTACCTGTTCATCACTCACACAGCCAACTAGAACTACACGCATCACCTGTTCATCACTCACACAGCCAAATGGAACTACACACAGTGCCTGTTCATCACTCACACAGCCAAATAGATCTACACACAGTGCCTGTTCATCACTCACAAAGCCAACTAGAACTACACACAGTACCTGTTCACTCATACAGCAGCCAACTAGAACTACACACACTGCCTGTTCATCACTCATACAGCCTACTAGAACTACACACAGTACCTGTTCATGACTCACACAGCCAACTATAACTACACGCAGTACCGGTTCATCATTCACACAGCCAACTAGAACTACACACAGTGCCTGTTCATCACTCACAAAGCCAAATAGAACTACACACAGTGCCTGTTCATCACTCACACAGCCAACTACAACTACACACAGTGCCTGTTCATCACTCACACAGCCAACTAGAACTACACATAGCACTTGTTCATCACTCACACAGCCAACTAGAACTAAACAGTATCTGCTCATCAATCACACAGCCAAATAGAACTACACAGAGCACCTGTTCATCAATCACACAGCCAACTAGAACTACACACAGTACCGGTTCACTCATACAGCAGCCAACTAGAACTACACACAGTGCCTGCTCATCACTCATACAGCCAACTAAAACTACACACAGTACCTGTTCATCACTCACACAGCCAACTATAACTACACACAGTACAGGTTCATCACTCACACAGCCAACTAGAACTACACACAGCACCTGTTCATCAATCACACAGCCAACTAGAACTACACACAGTACTTGTTCACTCATACAGCAGCCAACTAGAACTACACACAGTGCCTGTTCATCACTCATACAGCCACCTAGAACTACACACTGTACCTGTTCATCACTCACACAGCCAACTATAGCTACACACAGTATCGGTTCATCACTCACACAGCCAACTAGAACTACACACAGTGCCTGTTCATCACTCACAAAGCTAAATAGAACTACACACAGTGCCTGTTCATCACTCACACAGCCAACTAGAACTACACACAGTGCCTGTTCATCACTCACACAGCCAACTAGAACTACACAGTACCTGTTCATCACTCACACAGCCAACTAGAACTACACGCAGCACCTGTTCATCACTCACACTACCATTTAGAACTACACAGTACCTGTTCATCACTCACACAGCCAACTAGAACTACACGCAGCACCTGTTCATCACTCACACAGCCAACTAGAACTACACAGTACCTGTTCATCACTCACACAGCCAACTAGAACTACATGCCACACCTGTTCATCACTCACACAGCCAAATAGAACTACACAATGTGCCTGTTCATTACTCACACAGCCAACTAGATCTACACACAGTGCCTGTTCATCACTCACAAGGCCAACTAGAACTACATGCAGCACCTGTTCATCACTCACACAGCCAACTAGATCTACACACATTGCCTGTTCATCACTCACAAGGCTAACTAGAACTACACACAGTGCCTGTACATCACACACACAGCTAACTAGATCTACACACAGTGCCTGTTCACTCATACAGCCAACTATAACTACATGCAGCACCTGTTCATCACTCACACACCCAACTATAAATACACAAAACACTACTTGTGCCGGAATTTAGGTTTTTCGGCACGTTTCTTAATTGTTATTATAATTTTGAATTATTTTTGGAAAATTTATTTTCCATATAAATTGGTTACAAAAGGGTGATTTACACTTTGTTAGGCTGGTGTACTCTACTTAGTTAAACTTTGTTGCAGTGGCCCGAGGCATCTTTTCACATGGGCCAATCTGATATTTTCCAACGCTAAAGACGACGTTAGCAGCTCAGATGAAATTTCCCCCACTTGCAGTCACGCCCGCGGCCTGTAACATTAATTCCCTGCATGACTAAATTTGCACACAACAGCTCTGGACAAGTTGTTACCTCATCTCAGAGCCCAGCTTAGAGCAGCTCTTCTTGTCACGCATACGTCTTTGGTTCACTCATAGAAAGTCACGTTAGGCGCGCTTTCCCAGACGACATAGCAAGTTTTTACCATCCCCCTTCCCTCTTCTTCCCCCTGTGGCTTCTTGGAAACTTCTACCCGGCGCATCGACCTCCAGTGAACCAGCGCAGGGTACATGCTCTCTCCAAGGACATTCGCCCTTGTCCGACAGAGCCCTCAGCGAGCTCTAGCGGTGGCAAAAGTCCCCAACCTAGCTCTGTCCGCTGGTTGCGAGTGCGCCCAGTGCACCCTAGTGGACGTTTCTGTGACCCTCCAGCCAGTTTCTCCTCTTGGCCACCAGAGCGCTCTACTCATGCCTCCCATAAGAGATAGCTTGTCATAATCGACTTTGGTAGGAGTCGCGGTGGGGATTGAGAACTTAGTCCGCCTGGACTCTGGTGAGCGCGTGGCGAGTGCTTTTTCCTCCTGCTTAGCCTTTCGGGCGTCTTCGGGTACTTTTGTTACATCCCCGCCCCCAAACCTTTATTCCAGGGCTAAACCCTGTTTTTAATTAAGACACTTTCCGAGCGCCATGGCACTTTGGCACGCGGGTCCTTTCTGTCTGGTACTACCGTAATCGTCGACGCTTGTCTCCGCCAAGAAGAACGTCGTGACTTGTGCCATGTATTCAACAGACTACGAGGAATGAACTCCCTAATCTAGATAGAATTGTTAAGCCAGCCAGTAGAGTTTTTAATAGTCGAAGTGTTAGAGTAATTTTCTCTTTATGGTTTTATTTAAATTATATTAAATGATGGAATTCTTTGTAAAAATCGCGTCGCGTGGGTCGGGACTGTAATGCGCGTCACCACCTTGAGTTACAGCGTCAACCACCCTGCATTGGTGAGTGTTTATTTTTACTGCGCTAGATTAGCCCCCCCCCCCCTCCACAAACCTTTTCAGGTCTTTTGGGCCAATGTTCGGGACTGTCTGCAAACAGGTCTTATTTGCAAGAATGGATCTCGGTTGCAGGCAGGGTCCAAGAGTCCAAGAGTCCAAGATACTGATCCAAGTCCAAGATCCAAGGACCACCATCTACGTAACAGTTTTCAAGTAGCAGCGTACGAGTAGCCGGCATCACGGGCCTATCCCATGGCAAGACCCCCCCCCCCTTAGCATCTGAATCTACTGTGTTTTAAAAAGCATCGGAAAATTGCATGGTGGACAGCATGGCAATTTCGGACACCAAATGAAATAATGTATATATTTTTATTAATATAGAAGTGCATTAGACAGCAAAAGTTTAAAACAAAATTAGTTTTGTTTTGTGAAATGTTAAATTTATTATATTTTTATTATTGTAACTTAGTATTATTCATTGTTATAGTAATTTGCGAGCCAGCTGTAGTTTAACCTTAATTATTGTAATGGTTTTTATATGTAACTGTGCAACTTAACCTATCTATGTGAACTTTTATTTCCCACCACGATGCTATGCATTTAGAGTAATGTCATAAATAAAGAAGATTCCTTTTTTTAATAAATGAAGTATCCCAATATACATATTTGCAGTATTTATTTAAAATAAATAACGATCCTCTTTCCCCCCACTTGTTTAGGGGAAAATATAAATTAGTTTGTCTGGCCTCTCATTGCTCCCTCTGATTGTATTATTGTTATTTACTTAGCTCCTCTTTTGCCCACACACTTCCATTTCTTCTACAGCCACTTGGGCATTTATTTTTATTAGTAGGACGAGAGTGTTACAAAGTGGTAGCAGAGTGTGGTTATGTCTATGGGCATATCTTGGTCATTATTCAAAATATAAAAATATTTATATAATCAAATTTTAAATTGTCATTAATTTTGGTCTTCGATAATCTTATTGTATGAAGAATTGTAAGCTGTCTCTGATGCACATATTTTACTTTGAAGTATAAAGATAAATTTTAGTCCGTATTAGAGGCCTTCCAGTGAGACCATTACTCAGTGCGTGGCCCTGAGTCCAGCTGGGCACCTTCCCACCATCACGGCTGACAGCGGAGCTTATCACGAAGTACGTGCCTGCACGCTCGTGCGATCCCTGCCTCCCCGTCCCCTTCGACCGTTCCTCAAGGGCGGTCATTCACCGCTGAAGTCCCTTCAGTGTACAAACAGTAACCCCCCAGCTGTTTTATTTACGTTTGGGAAGGCCAGTGTCGTCCCCACGTGACTCTTTTCGTCTCGGGTGGAGGGCGACTATCTTATCTCCCCCCTCACTGTGTTTCACCGTGGTGTAGCCTGTTGGCTCACACCACACAATTAGAAGTACGTCGAGCTTAACCCGGTGCCAACAGGCGTCCGTTTATTCTTTTCACAGAATAATAATAATACATACAGGGATATTTTGATCACTACAAATATTTTTTCTAGCTGAATGCTATGTTAAAGACGTTTGTGAGCTTTCTCAGTCAAAAGGCACATACTCCCGCCGTATCTAGGTCTTGGCAAAACAACGAATTAAATGTAAGACATAGTGTAAGTGTTAAATTTGAAGTTAGTCTTAAGAGGGTCTGTGTGCGTTAATTTTAAGTGACAATGGATTAGTTTGTGTCTAAGTGATTTCGTTGGTTATCCACATACATTAAAGTAGCAAAATGTTCGCACCCGAGCTTTTACTTAAGGACGAAGTCCAATACGAGATAATTCTTCGAAACATTTCTGACTCTGGGGGTGCTCAAGCCCTTAGATGTCATCTTAGGGTGGCTATACAAGATGCCATCCCAATGTCTGCCCAAAACCTTGATATCGATTGTTTGAATGAGTTCAATGTCACTTGTTCAAAGTTCCAAGTAATTGTCCAGGCCACACAAGACATAGAAATTGAACAAAGTCAGGCCAACATTTCTAGGTACCTAAAGAGACTCCCTCACGTCACACGCAGGTTCAATAACCTAAGTACCTTAAAACAAAGGAAAATTGAATGGTATCTACCAGTGTGAAATCGAAAAAAAGTCTTCAACAAGCACCCATCCTTCTGGCTAATTTGAGAGCTAGAGCAACGGTTCTCGACAATACCCAGAAAGATTTATATCAGGTTGCTCGAACACAAGCCCTCGCGATAGATCCCGGAGCCAAGTCCAAAGGGGAAATCCCTGATTTACCACCTGAGCCTGTCCCGACTAAAGTACAGTACCCAGAGGTGACTGACAGGGTATTGCCGGACATTTCATTACCAGTTTATCCCAACTCCCAGCCACGGAGTGAGCATCCTGCTCCCTACATCGTTCCAACGAACACCCACACAGCGACGGTCATAACCCCTCCCCATCGGGCTGCAGCCCAGACACTATTCACAGTTGCCCCTAACCAGTCGACAACCACTCAGCCTGCCACCAGTGTGACATTATCGCAGCCATTTTTAGAGGTCAGCAACTACCCAGTCCATCCCAGTTTGAGCAGTATGTATTGGCCTTTCACTACCACACATCTACCTTTCAACCCATACCAACATATCATAATGGTTTTGCCCTCCTGGCAAACCACCCCGCTGCCACCCACGAGTCATATTTCACACCAGCTGACCACACCCCAGGTCACACACTCCTTACTCTGCCGAAGGTACCCTAAGATGCCTGAAGGGCTAAGCAGGAAGAAAAAGCGCTCGCCACGCGCTCACCAGAGTCGCTGGCGGACTACGGTCGCAATCCCCACCGCGACTCCTTCCAAAGTCGATTATGACAAGCTATCTCTTATGGGAGGGATGAGTAGAGCGCTCTGGTGGCCAAGAGGAGAAACTGGCTGGAGGGTCACAGAAACGTCCACTAGAGTGCACTGGGCGCACTCGCAACCAGCGGACAGAGCTAGGTTGGGGAGTTTTGCCACCGCTAGAGCTCGCTGAGGGCTCTGTCGGACAAGGGCGAATGTCCTTGGAGAGAGCATGTACCCTGCGCTGGTTCACTGGAGGTCGATTCGCCGGGTAGAAGTTTCCAAGAAGCCACAGGGGGAAGAAGATGGTAGGGGGATGGTAAAAACTTGCTATGTCGTCTGGGAAAGCGCGCCTAACGTGACTTTCTATGAGTGAACCAAAGATGTATGCGTGACAAGAAGAGCTGCTCTAAGCTGGGCTCTGAGAAGAGGTAACAACTTGTCCAGAGCTGTTGTGTGCAAATTTAGTCATGCAGGGAATTAATGTTACAGGCCCCAGGCGTGACTGCAAGTGGGGGAAATTTCATCTGAGCTGCTAACGTCGTCTTTAGCGTTGGAAAATATCAGATTGGCCCTTGTGAAAAGATGCCTCGGGCCACTGCAACAAAGTTTAACTAAGTAGAGTACACCAGCCTAACAAAGTGTAAATCACCCTTTTGTAACCAATTTATATGGAAAATAAATTTTCCAAAAATAATTTAAAATTATAATAACAATTAAGAAACGTGCCGAAATACCTAATTTCCGGCACAACTTCATCAAACACAGCAAAAACTATAACTACACACACTGCCTGTTCATCACTCACACAGCCAAATAGAACTACACAGTACCTGTTCATCACTCACACAGCCAAATAGAACTACACACAGTACCTGTTCATCACTCACACAGTTAACTAGTACTGAACACAGCACCTGTTCATCACTCAGATACACAACTAGAACTATACACAGTACCTGTTAATCACTCACACTGCTATTAGAACTACACACAGTACCTGTTCATAACTCACACAGCCAACTATAACTATACACAGTACCTGTTCATCACTCACACAGCCTTAACATGGAGCTTCTAACATTTTTTCAAAGAAAATATCATACGTTCATATAATTTTATTTATTTTCTTTATATTATAAAAAAAAATAACAACTTTTTAAATTTTAACTACATTTTAAATGTGAATACACTTTAATACTACTAATTAAATTTTACACTTTGCATTGACTTTAGCATATCAAACTGTAATGTGAATCGCCGTATTAGATGTGAGAATATTGTCATGGTTAATATTGACTGTGACTTGTTTCTGCGTGAGGGAGGGCGTTGCCGCTGGTAGTATGCGAATCCCAGACGACGGGAATTTCAGTTTACTACTGGCTGCGGTGGTGTAAGAATCCTCTAGTTGGCCTCATTTGGTGCATAAGTTTCGTAATAAACTGTTCTTTTGAACTCGATATGGCATCATTACTCTATGGAATTTTTAGCATCGTCTATGGAAACCCTGACGTATGGTTTATGCTCAGCATAATAAACATTTTTTGGCAAACTGGATATCACGTATGCTCTATTTTTGTAACTTCTCTATGTTTATTTTATATATTTAAGGTAAGGAGCATCATTTTTGTTGATTATATTGTTATTTTATATATCTAATGTGAATTTTTTGTGTGTGCTCTATATGAGTTAAACCAGTTTTCAATTGATAAGACTGCTGTGAAGTTACTCAAGACTGGACTCTAATATAAAAGAACTATAAACAAATATTGAAACAGATGCATAAAAACTTCTTATAATAAATAATGAATAATAAGGTTTAGTAGGTAACAAGGCCAATACGTGCAAATTATTTGTTACCAGCTTTAACATCTAGCGATGATATCTATGATCATCTTCGTTGTTAAGAGGTGACGCACTATTTTATCTTTTGGTCAGCCATAATGTGAAAACTTAATTTTGTCTTTGGCATTTAAATGCACTCAGTGGCGTAGCCAGGATTTGTGTATGGGGGGTGTTAAGAAGCATGGCCCCCCAGTATTAAAGTGGGGGTCCGGGGGTCCTCCCCCGGGAAAATTTGGATTTTAAGGTGTAAAATAGTGCTATTTTAGAAGTTTTCTGTTTTTAAATTTAAATATTGTAATGGTAAAAATTTTTTAATTTAAATAACAAATTTGTTTGAGTGATGAATAAGAAATTAATTAAAGATTTGGCGCTAAGGGGGGGGAGGGATTTGAACCCCTAAACCCCCCCCCCCTGGCTTCGGCCCTGAATGCACTGGTTTTATGTAATTTTTAGTTTTTCCGCACCACCAAATAGGTGGGGTTTTTTGCTGTATGTTCTCGGGAACCAATTTGGTTATTTATTTTTGGCTGATGAGTTTTTTAATATAAAAATATTCTTTTCTTTTAGTGGTCCTAGAGTTGGTGTGAGACATCCCTGCTATGTGTCCCTAAATTCTACTTCTCTGGAACAAAGAGGGAGTTTTTTATCTGCTCGAACGGCTTCGGGATGCCATCAATAAGAATTCCCAGGAGAGTTATTCAATAATTTTTTTATCTTCGCATGCAGCACGTGGCGCATGAGTTCACCTCTTTGGAAGTCCACCCGGCCATCTCTTCAATGAAATTCAAATGAAAATAATGAACGTAAACCATAATAAAGTTTAGTAAAAATTAATCAACAAAATGTTTTGTTTTACATGTTCACAAAACTAAATTATGTAACTACTGTGTAACTAACACAGCACTGAAAATGGTTTCAAGCAGTTGAATTGTCTATTTTAATTTGTTTGTGGGGATCCCATAATGTATAGAAAGTATGTTAAAATTATACTGTAACAAATAATACTAAATATGAATTCTCTTTTACGTGTGATATCTTGTTCAAAAATAAATAAACAAAAGGTTAATATCCGAATTTGTTTTGCGTAAATTGCTTTCAATTGTTTTGATATAAAGATTATTTTTAAAGTATTTCCCCCTATGTTATTAAGTGTTATCTGCACCTATTGTATGGGCAACGTGGCGAGCCAATCGGTGCAGTTTTTCTTCACTGATACTTTGTCTGCACGTCAAGATTGGAGTGCCGTCGAGCCTACGGTACAGACTGTTGCCTCCTGGCAAACCTAGCCAGGAGGGGGAGCTGGCAAACCTAGCCAGGAGGGGAGCTGGCACAAATGGATGGCACGGCAACAACACTGGAGGACACTTCAACTGGCGTGGTTCCACCAGCAGAAGAGACTTTACTACTGCCTGCAGGGCTGGCTGCAGAGGAGACCTCGATGGATGACGTTTCGCCGTCGATGGAGACTTCAATGTCTGGTGATTCGACAACAACTAGCGAGCATTGATGTCGTTACTGCGACAAGATATTCTCAAACAACAGCAATGCTCGACGACACGATAAGAGGGTGTCTCTTATTAATCTACTTTGTCTGTAAACAATGTCGCAAGCAATTTGCAGAAAATGATAAGTTGAAAAGACACTGGAAAATATGCAAATTTCCTGCTGCGTGGCAGAAAGTAAAGGTTTAACTACAACAGAGATTGATTTTTGTGCTTAAAAGTACGCCGGGAATTGGTACCACATCAGTTACATCAACATCTGGTTCGAGCATTAAAGGTATGTCTTCAACTAGGCATCCATGCAGCTACTATGATATGTCATTTGCATTTTCCCATGATGCACAAGGACATGAGAGGATCAAATGCGTAAATAATCCTTCTCGTACGAAGTTTCGCTGTGATGAGTGCCATGTTTGGTTTGCATGTATTGACAGTTTGCGACGGCATGCGAAAACATGTAAAGGTGAAGTCCGTGTGCTCACTGTTGAACTACCGGCAGACATTTAGACTCCTCTCTTTAGATTGGAGTCTCGTATGCGTACAAGCTAAAAACAGATCAACAACCGATTGCAATGACGCTTGGAAATGAATCCAAAACTAAGACTGTGCTTGGTGCATTATGGGTAAATGATAACGGATTCTACTTGGCGAAATCTGCATTTCGTGGAATGTTGAAAGACTACTATTATCTAAATACATTTAGTTAGTCAGGAGACATTTGTACTTTTCTTTATGATATAAAGTATAACATAATCAATCAGCTTACAGATGAAGTAGCAACGTACGGATATTAAAATTATAATTTGCGGTGCACTGTGTAGCCTATATGGCAAACCATTTCGGTTCAAGGAAAAAGTCAAGAAGCGCGCATTTAAGATAGTGATTACTCCCATTCACAATTCAAACAATGTGAAGCAGTCTGTTAAAAATAGTATCGAGAAACTGTGTCGGAAATAACAGGACTATGTAGAAAAATAATCTGGCTGGTCTCTGTCTTCAGTAAACCGTTTGTAGTTAAGAATTAGTCAGTTCAAGCCGATTCAGAACTAGGAATTGTTAGAGTGTTAACTTTCGCATGTTTCCCTGTAGTAGAGTAGGAATTAAGTAATATATTGTATTTATAAAAAAGTAGTTTTTTTCGAACCTATCACTTTTTTTAATTGATATGATATTTTATTAAATTTATATTTTTGGCTTGACCCAGGATCAAACCAAGGACAGGAATCCGTTGAATCAATCAGAATATTAATAATTGAGTTTTTAATGATTTTTTGAATGTTTTCCGAATTTCTTGGTCACATATTATGGATTTTCAAGATAGCGGCCATATCGGCTACCTGAAAGCTGGTAAACTAGGAACCTAAGCTGCTTTTAGTATTTAGAACATGATTTAGTAAATTAAAGTATTCTTAACCTAAAATATTTTTTTTTTGCATCGAACCAAGGATCAAATACATCAATTAATTAATCGACATTTTTGATGAATGTTGGAATTTTTTCCGAATTTCTAGCTTGATAAATACTGATTTACAAGATGGCGCCCAAGATGGCCAACAAATGGTGGACGCTCTGGCAAAAAAATAATTACTGCACTTTATTGGATGAAAATTAAAATAATATAGCAATAATGCTCTCTTTCAGACGAAAACAAGATGGCGGTAGTGCTGTCTAGCATACGTAAACAAGATAGCTGCCTACAGAAGACGAAAACAAGATTTCATTCTCCATCTGACGAAAATAACATGGCGGAAGTGTCATCATACTAGCTGGCGATATATACATATCTTGTTATTGGTGGTGGGAGGCCAGTCTGTCAGTGGCTTCTGTGGAGGAAGGATGTCATATTTTTTGATTTTGCCCTCACAAGATTCGAAACGATAATTCTGAGCTCCATGATGTAAAAGCGTTTTTTAATTAAAATTTGATTCATGACATTTTTTCCACTTTTAAAATTATAAATATATATTTTTAATATGGTGGACCTGATGTCACATTCCAATATAGTGGAAGGCTTTTTTATTTAAAATTTTTATTAATTTACTTGGTTTATATATTTTAAATTTTTTCCCCATTTTCTAGCTTAAAACATACATATTTTCATGATGGCGGCCAAAGCTATTTTTGCAACAGTTATGTGATAATTCAAAATGGTGGCCGTGATATCCTAATGGTCGACGTCATGACCTAGGTGGCTCAGAGTGATGTCTACCGGAGAATCTTCAATCTGTCGGCATTTTTGAGGACCAAAACGGGAATCTTTTTCTTTAAAACAGGAATTTTTCCTCCAAAACGGGAATTTTTCCCTTTTTAAATAAGAAAATGAGTTATTTTTCAATTTTTTAGGCGTAATAATTATTATATTCAAAAAATGGAAATTTTAGCATATTTTGGTGAATTTTGTGGCCAATTTATGCAAATAATGTCATTTTTGGACAATTTTAGACAATTTTGAAGGTAAAGGTCATTCTCAAAGGTAAATGTCATCCAAGATAGCCGCCGTGGCGTCAGAATCCACTATGGCGGATCGTATCCTCAATCCTCACTCCGACTTCAGGACTCGGAAATACTTTTGTATACTATTAACCTCATTATCTGTGGAAGGTATAGCAAGAAAGGAGATTAGACTCTTCACATAATTAATATATTCTCCTTGGAAAGCACGCGCATGTAAAAAAAACTTTACTGCCGTCTTTTGTTTAAGCTTTCCATGGAACGCTTTTAACGAGTTGGCTCTACTAATCTGTTTTCTATGAGTTGGCTCAAAATAAGTCATTGGAAGCATTAGACGATGCTTTCTAAGACTAGAAAAATAATTAGGTTCAATTTGGTGTAGCATTGGTGTTACCATACTGTGACTTAGGGCAAATGCTTCAAGTTATACGTCGCTCAAAATCAGTTTATGAATATAATGCCTGTTTGAAATATTCAACTTTTTGGAGCACAGTGAAAAAAAATGCATTTAACAACCAATATGAGAGTTTAGCTTGAAACCGATTCAACAGCTGAATTATTTTTAAAAGGTTGGTAACGGAACTGTACATACAAATCCAGAAACAGGAAAAGTCACCTTTCCATCTAATTTTTGCAATATTGTGAATTCAGAAGAAGAATAAGTAGCCGAAGTTTTCCAAAGCATTGAAACAAATTTTTGAAATCACGCATGGTTAGCAGAAAAGTCACCCAGTGGCTAAAAATGTTGATGTATACGATTTGAACAACATCATTCTAAATATGCCACGGTCAGGTCCGCTGCCTTCAAACTTCGCGCTTCACCGCGCATCTTCCATCCCTCCTTCCCACTCCCTCCTTCCCCCTCCTAGTGTTGTGTATTGTTTCTCCTCGCCGTCCCACCTGGGGGCTGCTAGCTTGTGAACATCTCATTGTAGTGCAAAGTTAGAGTTCCAGTACAAGCCACAATTTGTTTTTGTATTTTTTGTTATTATTTAAAAAAATTTTTGTTGTGATTTTATGAAATTAAAGAAAACTTTTGGTGGTTTCTCCGTGTGCTTCCGATTATTCCTGACTAGACATCTGATGGTTTTCTCCGAGTGCTTCTGATTATTCCTGACTAGACATCTGATGGTTTTCTCCGAGTGCTTCTGATTATTCCTGACTAGACATCTGTTGGTTTTCTCCGAGTGCTTCTGATTATTCCTGAATAGACATCTTATGGTTTTCTCCGAGTGCTTCTGGTTACAGATGAGAAATTGATCTCTGCATGAAGGATTTTTTTTATTTAATAATGCATGTCATTTTATTCAAGGTTGCATATAATTAGTGAATTTCTGCTACTTAATAAACACTTGTAATATTTTTAACATGTGGAAATTAAAAAATATATATATCATTACTCAGTCAAGAAGCACTAACAGGAAGGACGAACTTCCTTCTCCTTGGAGTCTAGCGAAGCCATCCTTCTTTTGCGATCGTTAGTGAGCATCCCGCATCCCGCAAAAAAGAACTAAATATTATTTACCTGCAAGCAACATGTGGCGACATCTGTTGTTGAAAAGCAGAACTACATGCATAAAGTACCTATGCATGAGATATATTAATTCTCGCTGATGAAATATGATAAAAATTAATGGATCTAATTTAAAACACTCAATTGGTATCTGGCATTAGTCTCAGTAACTAATATGAATTCCGATTTGGGATCTGACGCTGAATCGTAAGAACATAGGTGTAAGTTTTGCAGCAAAGAGTTTATCTTGAGAAAGAATAAGACAACACGAGAAGAATGACTGTGTTAAAAATCCACTACGCAATATGATAGGTTGTGTTCGATGTAGCAAGTCGTTTACGCGGAGAGCTTAAAAAGACATGGCAGAACTTGTAACGCCAAGCCTGCGTACAAGCTAGAGGACAACGATGAATCTACTAGACTAAGGAAGAGTGATCTGCATTACGACAATAATTTTCCTGGCTCTTCCGATTTCGACAAAGAACTTAAATTGAAGGAGGTTGATGATTTATGGAAGAATGAAGACAATGGAAGAATCTTTAATGTGAAAAGTGAGAATATATTCCAGCCGAATTCAAGTAGATCTTTCCTACATTGTAAAAATGATGAACTCCTAAAAATGAATCATGAAGATGATGAAGACACTTCGACACCATCAACATCGAATTCTTACGGTAATCTGGGTGAAGACGATGCCTTCTACGGTGATTGTTACAGTGACTCTGAGGCTGTTGACAAAGACATAGACTGTGATGAGGCACCTAAAGCTGACAAGATCGAAGAATGTGGCGGTGTCCTGAGACCGAAACGATGGAAACGTCGTGATATATTAAATAAATCTGATCAAGCTTGTGATGATCACTGTCTCAAAAATGAAAGTTACCCTGAGGTTGGTGGTAAAACGGAAGACGCCATAGATCATAATATTTATTATAAACGTGCAAGGAAGATTGTTGTAGAAGAGAATGATTACACATCATTGAAAGATCCAAACATAATGGTTGACCGGCTAAGACTTTTACATGGCTCGCTTTGTGCAGGAAATTATTCGTGCATCAAAGAAATATCCTCCATACTCAAAGAACTGAGGAGAGCTGGCTACATACAATAATGGCTTGTTTTACTTGCATTTGTATAATGTAAAGAAATAAAATAAATAATTTAAATAATAAAAATGTTATGTTTTTTTTTATTTCTTGTATTCTGATTTCTAACTAAGACTTAGATCTCGTAACTTGACCTTCCTTTTTGCCTTTTTGTTGATGGAGCTTCAAAATGTGCTTCCTTTTTTGATGGTGCTTCAAATGTGCTGCCTTTTTTTGTTGATGGTGCTTCCAATTGTGCTTCCTTTTTTTGATGGTGCTTCCAAATGTGCTTCCTTTTTTGATGGTGCTTCCAAATGTGCTGCCTTTTTGTTGATGGTGCTTCAAAATGTGCTTCCTTTTTTGATGGTGCTTCCAAATGTGCTGCCTTTTTTTGTTGATGGTGCTTCCAATTGTGCTTCCTTTTTTTGATGGTGCTTCCAAATGTGCTTCCTTTTTTGATCGTGCTTCCAAATGTGCTGCCTTTTTGTTTGATGGTGCTTCCAAATGTGCTACCTTTTTGTTGATGGTGCTTCCAATTGTGCTTCTTTTTTTGATGGTGCTTCCAAATGTGCTGCCTGTTTGTTGATGGTTCTTCCAAATGTGCTGCCTTTTTTGTTGATGGTGCTTCCAAATGTGCTGCCTTTTTGTTGATGGTGCTTCCAAATGTGCTACCTTTTTGTTGATGGTGCTTCCAATGGTGCTTCCTTTTTTGATGGTGCTTCCAAATGTGATGCCTTTTTATTGATGGTGTTTCCAAATGTGCTGCCTTTTTGTTGATGGTGCTACCAAATGTGCTGCCTTTTTGATTATGGTGCTTCCAAATGTGCTTCCTTTTTGTTAATGGTGCTATCTTTTTGATTGGATTCTTGGTACTCTTGTAAGCGTAAAAAACATGATCCGTTGGTTCAATTGAATATAATTAGCTAACGATGAGGAAGGTCGTGAGGTTCGGAAATAACTGGTCTATACGTCTGACATTGATTATGACCCGGTCTCTCGGTCCGAAGACGCTTGGCCTATATGTATGTATGGCTTTGTACATGAACGGTTTAGAGGTTATTCAGATTATTGAATAACTAGACTTTCATGTTAGGCAAAATATTTAATTAGTCGAACTTTGTCGTACATTGACTTGTGTTTTATTTTTTAAGAGAGAATGATTTATAAACTCCGCGAAAGGTAATGGAAAAACAGAATATTAAATTTATTTAATATTTAGTTACACTTGTCACTGTTCAAGTATCGAATCGAGGGCAGGAATCCGGTGATTCAATATATAAATTAATGAGTGATTTTTTTGATGAATTTTGGATTTTTTTCCCCGAATTTCTAGCTAAATAATTACACGATTTCAAGATGGCACCCAAATTTCAAGATGGCGGGGGCACCTCGGTAATAAATGATAACTGCACTCTAGCGGGTTAGAATAAAATATTCAGATGGAAATGTACTCTATAAGACGAGTACACACACAAGATGGTGTACTCCAGCAGGTGGTAGATCCTGGTAGCATGTACTGAACATAAAATGTTGGATCCATGATGGTCGACAAGGACAAAGTCAAATTTCAAGGTCAAGGACAAAGTTCAAGGTCAAATTTCAAGGTAAAGGTCACAGTTCAAGGTCAAGGTCAAAGATAAAGGTCAAAGTCAATGTCCAAGGTCAAGGTCAAAGTTCAAGGTCAAGGTCAAATTTTAAGGTCAAGGTCAAAGTTCAAGGTCAAGGTCAAAGTTCAATGCCAACAGTTGAGGACAAGGGTATGGTGACCAGAAAATTATACTAACATAGTATCGGCACACACAAGATGGTGGTCTCCAGCGGATGAAGACAAGATGGTGGTCATGACGTCATACCAGCTGACGATGTATGTACCTTGGTTGATCAGTCTGTAGGTGGCTTCTGTGGAGGATCTGTTGTTTTATATTTTTTTGCTCTTACTGGTTTAGAAACAAGGACCTTATTCGATCTTATCAATATTGCCAATTTATTTAATGAATTTTGAACTTTTTCCCGCATCTCTAGATTTAAAATTACGTATTTTCAAGATGGCGTCCAAATTACAAGATGGCGGGTGTCACAGTAATAATAAATGATTACTGCACTCTACCGGGTACGAATTAAACTAATGTGGCATCAGCGCTGTAATACCCCAAGTGTCTTAAAGAATAATTAAATAATAAGGTTAAAAGATTTGGAAGCTTTGATTACTGAGGCCCTCAATTAATAACTATAAAAGTCAACAACAGAGGCGACACTAGAAGTAAACAAAGAAAATTTAGGGACTCCCTACAAATACTTGGGAGTAAAAGGATCGTTATTATATATTAAATAAATAAAAACAACTGTTACGTCTATAGACTTCCTTATTTTATTAATCATTGTTCTTTTTTTTGATAGATTAAATTTTCCTTAGTAAAGACTGTTTTTCATTGATAAGTGATCTTATTTACATAACTCACAATTACACTTATTATATGATATTCCTTAACGTTATTTACGATAGGGCCGGCCCTCAATGTATAACAAAAATTAAAATATTTAAAAACAAGAATGAAATTAACATTAGTAACTTTAAAGATTGTACATATAGTCCTTCCAAAACATAATATAAATTTCTTCTCCTCGAACTGCCTTTTACTGTCCGCTGTCTTAACTGGGTTACACTAATCTTGGGTTCGTGAATAAAAAGATAGAATTATGCGGGTATCACCCGGGGCTGTAGGTAGACGGTGATCAAGGTAGTAGGCCTAATGATGTTGGATACTGCGCAGGAACCGACTCCAGAGGTTCTGGCAGAGGATTTTGGTTGCCCCAAACTTGGAACCCTGTCTGAAACAAAAGTCCAAATTCCAAAGAATTAGACCTGTTTCCAGACAGTATACTTAAATGGCGCAAAAGGCCAATAGAGGGAAATAAAAGGGGGGGGGGGAATGACTTCAAGACTTACCAAAACAGGGTGTTGGTCCTGGCGCTCAGGAGAGGGCGTCTCGTCTCCGCAAACTCGAACCACGATTCGCGGTAGCCACGGAAGTCATCATGATTAAATTTAAAAAAAATATAAAAAAATACTAGGTTTCTCTAGGTACTTTCAACTAAACTACTGACTGGTTAATAATTTTAGCTAGGGACTCCATCCCTTTAGTCTGAGAAGACTACATAATATACGATGTCGATGATTCGCAGAAGATCGCAGATACAAACGGTACCAGTCAGTCAGGAGGCGCGCCCCGAAGTAAGTTCAGAGCGGGATCTCACCAGGATATCATAAACGCGGGGTCTCTAGAGAATGGGAGGGGGGGTAGGCTCTGAGCCGAAAATTACCGAGTCCACCCGAAGGTGTCCGGCATAAAAAAAATAGATCTTACTGGAGTGACTGCGCGACTGAGGCGCTATCTTTTGGTGGCGAGAGGAAGTACTAATAAATCGACTAGTGACCGACGAGAGTGTCAAGCTAGGGGGTTAATGGAGTAACCAGTGGTGCCACCTAGCGGCCTGAGACATAAGGAGGGGAGAGGTTGTCGTTACCTCCGCGCGAGCGCGGTAGTGTCGGCGCTGCCGACGCCTCACCCGTGGCATTAGTTACCACAGCCGTCGCTAGGTGTCGTTAAGGTGCAGAATCGTAACTGCGGCTGTGAAGCCTGAGATGGCCTTGAATTCGGTTAACGCACTCGAGCGGTCGTCGCTCCTAGCCACTTCTGAGAAGAGAGGGTGGGTGAGCAGGCGGGGGGTGGCTTCAAAAAACGCATGGTCTGTGGGACACAAGGCCCACGGGATCCTCCTGTCGTGTCTTGCTGCTAGTGAACCTTATACCGATTCGTGACAGAGTTAGCAGGGCTCAGCACTGCTTCACAAGCTGCTCTTAGCAAAAGGAGACCCGCGAAGAAATAACGTTACCGGCTCCGACGTGCCTGGAGGCGGGAGAAATATTAGCCAGAATGCTAGCCTAGCATGAGGCTGGGAAAGAAAATCAGCTCGCCTCTGAGAACAGAGGCTGAGGGCCTGGCCGTAAAGAAAATAAGATGAGAGAAAAAAAAATAATATTTCCAAAAATATTTAAGATTACAAAATTTTTAATAAAACGTGCCTAAATACTTAATACACGGCACATACTCCCCCGCGTTAAAGCGGAGCTTAGGGGAAAGCAAAAACAAAAACCAAAAACTTCAGTAGGACGAGTTACCAGGTTCGCCTGTATCCTACTACTTACATGCTAACACACACAAAAAGATTAAACACTCTTATGAACTAATGTGCACATTCTTAATGACTAACATGATTAAATTCATTAACTTAATTAAAATTATTAACTTAAGTGGCCACTTAAACTAACACCTTATATTAAGTTTTCTTACAAACTAGTACCATGGATTTTTATTGTTACTTAATGTTACTACCTAGGTTTTGTATTCTTCAGTTAAACTCCTTATTGAGTCTTAAATATATATAACTGTATGCCAAGGCTTAGAGAAAGTAATCGCTCCTATTTTAAATTCGGATGCGCTTTCTTAAGGTGGGAGATGTGCGCTCGTGTCACATACTCTCCGGAACTGGGGTCGGCTAGACTCACAGTCACTGGGGTTAGAAACCGTTGGATCTGTAATGGTCCAGTCCAGCGATACGATAACTTGGCCGATCGCTTATCGATGGCCTTACTCTGCGGGTGTGCTTTGCACATTACCGTGTCACCTACCCTGTAGGGGTTAGGGGAGCGGTACTTATTGTACCTTCTCTGACTTGTTTGGTGAGCCAAATTTAAATTCCTACGCGCCTTTCTCCAAATCTCCGCGATGTCCTTGGGATCATCCGGCAGTAGGTCTTCGAGAGACCAAAGATTGGAAAGGGGTGTGTTGGGCTTATAAGTAAACATAATCTCAAATGGGGTGGATTTGTGTCCTTCATGTCGGGCATAATTAAATGCCATCTGTAACCACACCAAATTACTGTCCCATTTTTCCTGCGCATTCGCGTGGAACGCTATGAGCGCCGAACGAAGATTTCTATTAAATCTCTCCGCGTGCGAAGATTTAGGGTAGTATGGCGATGTCGTCACATGCTGTATACCATGCGAGAACACATGTTCTTGAAAGTTCTGGATGTAAACTGTGTTCCGTTGTCAGATACAATTATGTTCGGTAATCCTGAAGTTTTAAAAATGTGATTTTGTAATGCACGCACAGTGGTGTCAGCTGTAGCCTTACGGAGTGGAATAAGCCAAACAAATTTCGAAAAGGCATCTATGCCCACAAGAAGCATAGAGTGTCCGGATTTGGATCGGGGAAATGGCCCTACAAAATCAATAAAAAGTTTTTGCATAGGTCTTTCGGCTACTTCTGAGGCAAGAAAACCGTACTGTGTATTTTGTGCAGGTTTACTTAGTGCACATAGCTTACATAACTTAACTCGCTGTGTAATGTCCCGGTGCATTCCTTCCCAAATAAAATGGCGTCGGATACCTTGAATGGTTTTATAAATACCTAAATGGGCACCGAGAGGTGAACTATGGTAATATGTGAAAATCATATCACGCAGATTTTGTGGAAGAACAATTTTAAAGTGCCTTGACTGTTGTGTACGTTTTTGTAGGAGACCTTTAGCTAACTTATAAAATTTCGGAGCTGTACCCGCTTTAACTTGTTCAATTATTTTTGCCAAATATGGGTCGGCTTGTTGATGTGTTTGTATGTCCTGAAAAGCTAAGGGGAAATCGGTTAGGAGTGCCTGACACGAAATCTGAGGTTCCTCCTGAGATATTGTTTCGGAGGGGTTCTCGAACATTCGAGAAAGTGTGTCAGCCACAATGTTTTGAGTACCGCGAATATGTTGAATATTAAATTTGAGAGAAGAAATTTTGGTGATCCACCTTCCAAGTTTTCCTAATTGTTTAGGGTGAGCTAACAGCCAAGCGAGTGCCTGATTATCAGTTTCCAATAGAAATTCCCTATGTTCCAGAAACTGTCGGAATTTATCAATACCAAAAACTACTGCTAAACATTCCAATTCATACACTGAAGATGCTTTCCTTTCCTGAAAAGTTAATGTACGTGAGGCGAAGGCAATGGGTTGCCTGGCGCCATCTATTTCCTGAGACAATACCGCCCCTATAGCAACACTTGAGGCGTCTGTTTGTAAAATAAAGGGTTTACTAAAATCTGCCATGCGTAGAACAGGTGGATTCGCTATGGCTTCTTTCAAGAAATTAAATGCCTTGTCTTGTTCAGGACCCCAAATATATTGTGTATTTTTCTTACGTAATGCATTCAAAGGTGCCGCATGCTCGGCGAAATTTGGTATGTATTTGGCATAAAAATTAGCCATGCCAATAAAACGAGCTATGCCCTTTGTGTCTTTAGGTGGTTTGAATTCCCTGATCGCCTGTGTTCGTTCTGGATCAATTGTAACACCTTTGTGTGATACCAAATGTCCAAGGAAAGATATTTCGGAAGCAGCAAATTTTACCTTTTTTGTATTTACAGTGAGGCCTGCCTTGCGCAGTCTTTCAAGGACAAGAGTCAGATGCTGGATGTGTTCCTCAAAACTTTCTGAATAAATTACAAGATCATCTAAATAATTGTAAACAAATTTAAATTTAAAATCTCCTACTACTTGTTCAAGAAGTCGTGTGAGTACTTGAGCACCTGTGTCCAAGCCAAAAGGTACCACATTATACTGGTAAAGATTCCAAGGTACGCAAAATGCGGTAATAGGTTTTGAGTCTTGCGTGAGTGGGATCTGATGGTACGCCGAATTGAGATCGAACACACTGAAATACCTGGCCTTACTAAACCAATGAAAGGCCGAGTTCAAATCTGGGAGGGGTGTTTGCGGTATTTTAATCTGTTTGTTCAGTTTTCGATAATCAGTGACGAAACGTTGTTCCGTGCCCTTGGGTACTAGAAATGCAGGTGAACTGAAAGGAGAATTAGAAGGTTCTATTACCTTATTATCTAACATTTTCTGTACGTGTTTTCTCATAATTTCCATTTTAGGACCTAAAAGTTGATAAGGGTGACTTTTGACTGGCGTGGTATCAGTCAATTCAATTTGATATTCAATTAGGTTAGTTCGACCTAATTTCTTAGTTAGCACATCTGAAAATTCATTACACAAATCTCGAATAGCAACTTGTTTACTGGGCTCGAGATGATCCAGGGACAAAGAATTTCTCTCGTCAGTGTTGGTAGAAACATTAGTAACTTGTCCTGACCTTTTATTTTCAGGTTCCACGAATGATATGACAAGATTTCTATTAAATTTAAATACAAAACTTCCTGCTTGTAGATCAATCAAAATACCTGTTTTAGCGATGAAGTCGGAGCCTAGAATAAGCTGCGTGGCTAAGTTTTCTGCCACAAGAAAAGGGAAATTCCAAGTGAATAATTCTATCCTGATTTTCACTATAGCCACTTTGGATATACTAATTGGTTCGTCCGCTGCAGTAAAACAGCGCACATCCGTGACTTCTGTTTTCAGAACCTGCTTGTTCTTCTGTAATTCCCTAAACAAATCGCCTGAAATAAAACTACGAGTAGCTCCTGTATCAATCAGACCAATAATTTGATTTTTGCCAAACATTGCTTTCGTGTATGGTAATACAGTTCGGACGTGACCGAAAATGTTGTGACACTTACGTTTTCCTTGGTTAGTCAGGCTAACACATGTTTTGCAAATTCTTGTGAATTTCTCAGAATTTCCTTTATGATTAATTTGCTGTGTTATAATCTTCTGCTTGTGTTTCCTGTGTTTTTCTGTGTATTTCTTTCGTTTATTTTTCTTGTGTTTTTGTTTTCCTGCGTTATGCCTTTGTTGATTTTTGTTTTGTTGTTGTGATTCGTTAGTATGCACATTATGCACTGAAAAATTCCTCTCGGATGAAGTTTTAGGTGGACCAGGTAGAAATTTGCCTGGCCACCGCCTTACGCGTTTTTTTGCCTTGTTGAAATTTGGTTTGAAATTTTTGTGGTTACATTGCTCAATGTAATGTCCTGTTTGCTTGCAATAATTACAGAAAGGTGTTTGTTGTTGTATGTTCTTGTTTGAACCATACTTATTATCTCTGTCGTAGTTCGTTTTATGTTGTGGGTGGCTATTTTGTTGTTTCGTGTATGGAAAACTATTTGCAGTTTCTGCCTGAGAATCATGCTTATCCACGGACTTCGCTGACCTGTTTCTCTGAGTGTCTGCATATTCGTAACTCATGGCCTGTATACAGAGTTGATCTAGTTCTACAAAACTCCGTGGCCTAGCCTGGAAAACAGCGCGTGAGCGCTCTGCCTGATTTAGTCCGTATACTATGCAACTAACTATTTCGCTCTCTGATACGCCCAATCTGAGAACCGCCGCGGCTTCTCTGATTGATGCTACATAGTGCGGCAATGCTTCATTACTTCGCTGTAGCCTGTTGTACCATTCCAAACGGTAATTTGTCAAAAGTCTGGCAGGTATAAAAAAATTCAAAATTTCTTCGTGGTATTTGTCAAAAGAGTAACTATTTTCTATAGCTTGACTCGTTCTTTCACTCAGTGGTGGTTGGGTGTAGGGAAAAACTATCTCCAACAACTGTTTGTCAGGAATGCCCCCTTTCTGTCTGATTTTAAGTAAGTGCCTTATGAATTCGATTAATTTATCTGGGTCAAGACCACTTGTTTCGGGAAAACCAACAAGTAATCTCTCGACTGGATGGGCAATTTTCCCATAACAGCTATACTCAGCCGCCCTTGGCGTAACTGGTAATGTTGTTTCTGGTTGATTCTGCGTTGATGGCGGAGGTGGGGGTGAAGGATGTGCAATTTGCGCGGTGGGGATGGTAGGGATTGGAGTTCCTTGCCCGGATGTCAATAAAGAATGAAACTGGGAATATGGATTAAAATATGGCTGGTTTGTGGCGAATGGGAAAAACAAATTTTGTTGTGTTAAAGGATGTGGATTTGCAGGCAAGTTACCGGAAAATGTGACACTGGTGATGGGAGCTGTAGAAGCATGTATGCCTGAGGGAATTTGAGTGGTGGCTGCTGGGATGGGAGGGGTTGAAACTGCGAAGAATGATTGAGATGTTGATGAAATGGGTGGAACCTGCCTTGTTTGACACAAAGATACTTGTGTGTCGGGTTGCCTTATTTCCTGGTGAAATTCTGGATTTTCACTCTCTACATTTCCTAGTGTTTCCATTCCTAGGTTTTCTGCCTGGGCATTGTTGGCCCGGAGGTCCTGTTGAGTTTCTAATTGGGCTGCCCTAGCTTTCAATTTAATTTGGAAGGCATTTGTCTGTTGCAGACAACGATTTAGCTCTGTTCGATAAACACCATTGAGCACATCTGCGGAAAGTACCACAAGATTTTCCAGTCGTCTGGTGACATGCTCTAATCGCATAATGTGTCGCTTTACATTGGGCAAATTCTCTTCCACATCTGAATAACTTACGAAAGCAGCTATGTCGTAAAATTTGGAGCAAGCTATGTTGAATTCCTCGAGTATTTCTAAATTTAGATTATGTACTGAGGTAGGTAACTTATCACGTACTGCGGCTCGAAGCCTTTTTCGCAGCTCTTGCGCATTTCCAGTAGTTGGTAAATTACGCAACTGCAACTCGTAACTTAATTCATCTACTAGTAATAGCTCCGGAGTAATCATCCTGTCCGGATTCATAGTATTACACAAAACAAAACAATACCCTCTTAAAATTATCTTTTAAACTTTAAACTTAGGTATACACTTAAATCTAGCTTATGATTAAAACAATTGCTTTATTGCGTGGGAAGTATGTGCCTTCATAATTTATTATTATAATTACTACGCGCGTCGGGAAATGAACAGTGTACTCGGGGGTAACAAGCTGTCAGGTTAGCTTGCACAACCGGGTACCTACAAGGAACGTCACGTCAGCCGGCAGGACTGACCTTGGCGCGCAGCGCCTTTAACTAGGGGTGTGGGGGGGGGAGTATCTTGTCCAGCGGACACGTCTCTGTTGATAAGCCACGCGCGCGGGCTGAGTCGCGTGGGTGGGGAGCCAGCTGCCTCTCGGCTCGCGCCCAGATGTAAACACAGAGACTGAAGTGCAGCAAAACTTATGATAATTTTAAAATTCAAGGTTCAATTTAGCTACTACGTGTATCAGCGGACAGTTCACAAATTA
Organism: Bacillus rossius redtenbacheri; assembly: GCF_032445375.1. Lineage (NCBI taxonomy): Eukaryota > Metazoa > Arthropoda > Insecta > Phasmatodea > Bacillidae > Bacillus > Bacillus rossius. The sequence continues at coordinate 3,249,221 of NC_086337.1, read as the reverse complement.
CTTACTACCACAAGATTCTAAGTGACAAAAAAAATATAAAAAAAATTTTTTTTATTCAATTTTTTTTTTAATTTTAATTTTAGGTATGACCTTTCAAATTAGGTATGCCTATAGACGTAACCATGCTCTGCTACCATTTTGTAATACCCCAAGTGTCTTAAAGAATAATTAAATAATAAGGTTAAAAGATTTGGAAGCTTTGATTACTGAGGCCCTCAATTAATAACTATAAAAGTCAACAACAGAGGCGACACTAGAAGTAAACAAAGAAAATTTAGGGACTCCCTACAAATACTTGGGAGTAAAAGGATCGTTATTATATATTAAATAAATAAAAACAACTGTTACGTCTATAGACTTCCTTATTTTATTAATCATTGTTCTTTTTTTTGATAGATTAAATTTTCCTTAGTAAAGACTGTTTTTCATTGATAAGTGATCTTATTTACATAACTCACAATTACACTTATTATATGATATTCCTTAACGTTATTTACGATAGGGCCGGCCCTCAATGTATAACAAAAATTAAAATATTTAAAAACAAGAATGAAATTAACATTAGTAACTTTAAAGATTGTACATATAGTCCTTCCAAAACATAATATAAATTTCTTCTCCTCGAACTGCCTTTTACTGTCCGCTGTCTTAACTGGGTTACACTAATCTTGGGTTCGTGAATAAAAAGATAGAATTATGCGGGTATCACCCGGGGCTGTAGGTAGACGGTGATCAAGGTAGTAGGCCTAATGATGTTGGATACTGCGCAGGAACCGACTCCAGAGGTTCTGGCAGAGGATTTTGGTTGCCCCAAACTTGGAACCCTGTCTGAAACAAAAGTCCAAATTCCAAAGAATTAGACCTGTTTCCAGACAGTATACTTAAATGGCGCAAAAGGCCAATAGAGGGAAATAAAAGGGGGGGGGAAATGACGTCAAGACTTACCAAGACAGGGTGTTGGTCCTGGCGCTCAGGAGAGGGCGTCTCGTCTCCGCAAACTCGAACCACGATTCGCGGTAGCCACGGAAGTCATCATGATTAAATTTAAAAAAAATATAAAAACATACTAGGTTTCTCTAGGTACTTTCAACTAAACTACTGACTGGTTAATAATTTTAGCTAGGGACTCCATCCCTTTAGTCTGAGAAGACTACATAATATACGATGTCGATGATTCGCAGAAGATCGCAGATACAAACGGTACCAGTCAGTCAGGAGGCGCGCCCCGAAGTAAGTTCAGAGCGGGATCTCACCAGGATATCATAAACGCGGGGTCTCTAGAGAATGGGAGGGGGGGTAGGCTCTGAGCCGAAAATTACCGAGTCCACCCGAAGGTGTCCGGCATAAAAAAAATAGATCTTACTGGAGTGACTGCGCGACTGAGGCGCTATCTTTTGGTGGCGAGAGGAAGTACTAATAAATCGACTAGTGACCGACGTGAGTGTCAAGCTAGGGGGTTAATGGAGTAACCAGTGGTGCCACCTAGCGGCCTGAGACATAAGGAGGGGAGAGGTTGTCGTTACCTCCGCGCGAGCGCGGTAGTGTCGGCGCTGCCGACGCCTCACCCGTGGCATTAGTTACCACAGCCGTCGCTAGGTGTCGTTAAGGTGCAGAATCGTAACTGCGGCTGTGAAGCCTGAGATGGCCTTGAATTCGGTTAACGCACTCGAGCGGTCGTCGCTCCTAGCCACTTCTGAGATGAGAGGGTGGGTGAGCAGGCGGGGGGTGGCTTCAAAAAACGCATGGTCTGTGGGACACAAGGCCCACGGGATCCTCCTGTCGTGTCTTGCTGCTAGTGAACCTTATACCGATTCGTGACAGAGTTAGCAGGGCTCAGCACTGCTTCACAAGCTGCTCTTAGCAAAAGGAGACCCGCGAAGAAATAACGTTACCGGCTCCGACGTGCCTGGAGGCGGGAGAAATATTAGCCAGAATGCTAGCCTAGCATGAGGCTGGGAAAGAAAATCAGCTCGCCTCTGAGAACAGAGGCTGAGGGCCTGGCCGTAAAGAAAATAAGATGAGAGAAAAAAAAATAATATTTCCAAAAATATTTAAGATTACAAAATTTTTAATAAAACGTGCCTAAATACTTAATACACGGCACAGCGCACTCTAGCAGATGATAACATGATGATGGCTTCCAGCAAATGAAGACAATATGGCGGACATGACATCATACTACCTGACGATATATATACTTTGACATAAGTGGTGGGGGTCAGTCTGCCAGCACCCACCACGAAGGAAGGATCGATCATCATTTGTAATTTTTTTTTGCCCTCACCGGGTTCGAACCGAGGACTCCGAACTTCGTGTCGTAAATGTTTGTTTTTTTAAATATTTTTTCATTAAAATTTTATTATTCAATTTTTTTATAAATTTTAAAAAAATTCATTAAAATCGGATAATAAATAAAGATTTTAAAGATGGCGGCCCTAACGATAATTTCAACGGTGACGTCATTATCCATGATGACGTCAGAGGCTTATCGTAGGCTGTAGACATGGATGCTTAAGCCTACATACGGACATTTCTAGCCGCTGGGATTTTTAAGGACTAAAACGGGAAATTTTTCCGCAAAACGGGACTTTTTGAGTCATTTGGAGTCAGTTTTGAGGAATTTTGAGGAATTTTTGAGTCAAAAATGGCCACCGTGACGTCACAATCCAAGATGGCGGACCGGACATACAGCTCCACAACCAGAAGCCAGTCCCCAGACCGGCCAAAACATACTACTATTGTGTTTGGATTTAATTTCTATTAATTGGTTACTCAGAACTGTTCTCCCCCGAGAAGTCGATAATGATAGTGATTATAATGATGTTATTTATTAGTATGTAAACCTTATCGCGTGTAATAATTTTTTGGTTCATGCATTCTTACCATATGTTTAAAGTATTTATTATCCTGTTTATGTGGCGTAAGCCTTGTAATTGTGTTGGTTGACATACCGGCCCTTTTGATGGTCCGTACAGGGATCATACTCCAGTTATGCGGGTGTTACTTGCGTTGAAGAATGTTCATGGCCTTGATTTGTAATGCTCGTCTACATTAGGCGTAATTATTCGTGTGTATTGCTTTAGGATTTGTCAAATCATGTCAGCATGATAGTGGTATTTCACCTGTCAGTATTATATTTGTACTTTGTATGAAATGTTCTATTGTGTATTGCGTACCTTAATTAGGCCTTTGGCCTAATAATTAATTAAATATTAATTTAAATATTCTCTTATTTGAAACTACCTTCGTACTCCCTGTTGAATGCATTGTTTTATAATAAACAAACACCTTAGTCTTTGCCGAATAATTTAATTTGACCACTCCTTGTTTAGATAGCAATTATAGAAAGACAAGCTTTCAAGCAGAATCGCAAGGTAAAACAGTGACATACAAATCCATTGACCAAAGTGAAGTAGTAAATTTTCAACAGAATTTCTTAATAAACTTGATTTGACTGGATTACAATTACACTCTCTGAATTTGAAAATTGAAGAGCCAATTATATTACTCCGAAATATCATTAAGCCAAAGATATGCAATGGCACACGATTAGTAGTTCAAAAAATTATGTACAATCTAATTGAAGAAACTATTTCGATTGGACCTCACAAAGGTGAAGACATACAGGTATTACTTCCACGAATACCACTCATTTCAATGAACATAGCGTCAAAGTTGAAACGGCTTCAATTTCCAATAAGCCTGCGCTCGCTATGAACATCAATTAAGCGCAAGGTCAATCTTTGCAAGAGTGCCATTTCAATTTAGAAAACGAATGTTTCTCTCAGGGCATTTATACGTCGCATGCTCAAGAGTCGGTAAACCATATGATCTTCATGTTTATGCAGAAAAAAAAGACAAACAAAAAGTGCAGTCTATCCACTAGCTTCAAAATAAAAAAAATAATTTATGTGGAAAAAAATTCTCTTCACTTTCATTCACAGCAAAGCCACAGCATTGCAAAGCAGAGTATTAAATTGAATGATGTGATTCCTCGGTGAAACTATGTTTACTAGAATACTTTGATTTTCTTTCCTGTTCCTTTTATTCCAGACTGAGCCCCAGCGAAGCGTGGCCTGGTTTAGCTAGTTCATTAGGCCTATATGGTTGAGATCCCTACACCAACTAGGAAAAAGCTGAGGATATTTTTTGTGACGGAACAGATTTTCATCAAACATAACAAAGAATCATCCCGATCAAACAATACTTCAAATAAAATTGGTTGTGTGTAAAGTCGGTTTACGGACGATAGTTAAGTTAAACGTGACAACGTCATAACAAAACATTGATGAAATTATTGGATAGTTTAATGAATAAAATGGAATCATTTTTATTGAATTATCACTATTTTGTATGGATACAAAGGAGTGAAATGAAATCTACAATTTGTAATGACAACGTCATGTACTTCGACTTCGGCGCGGCGTAGTTGTCACCCCTCCTACCCATTCCCCCTCCTTTCCCCTTTAAATACGTCACGATTCCTTCTCCTGCCAATTGGTAATTGATCCCCCACCCTTCTGGTTTACTGCGCTTGCGCGGTTCTCCTTCTGGGGCGCTGCTTTCGAGGATTTTAGGTGCTAGGGCTCGTGGCCTTTTCAGCGGTAGCCACCGACAGTGTCGGGTCACTTTGCATTTGAGCAGCATGTAGTTCCTTTTGTAACTCTTTAAGTCAGTTAGGGGTACGGTGCTGCGAGCTCTCGACATGGTAAGCTTCTTCGCGGAACTTGGGTTTGTGTGCTTGGGCACCAACAGGTTGTGGCCCTGTTCTTAACGTCAGGTGATCGTTTTGTAGCTTAATGATATTTCTTCTCAATTATTTGTTTCGGCTTGCCACTTGGAAATTACGTTTGGCATTCTGCAGTAGGGTAACCATGTCGAGTAGTCTCGTGGTACGTACGGTTTTGTAGTTAAATAATTTTTCAATTCTTTTCTCTCTTTTTTTTGTAGTAACTGTATCATGCTGTGCCAGTTCTATATTAGTCTGGTCTACGTTAACAAGTTAGGCCGTTTGTGGCATAATGTGCTGTATCTATTTGACTCTTTCTCTTTTTGACATTCACTGCTAGCTAGCTTTGGTTTGCGAGAGTCCGATTGCGGGACTTTATACTGTAAACTATTATAGTTTAATGTTATGCTTATAAATTTGTGCAAGTTATGGTTGTTATAGTTACAGGGATCAGTATTATACAGTATTATCAGTATTATATCAGAATTATTTAACTATGTATTTTGTGAAAGAAACTATTTTGTACCTGTTTATAATGTACCTATTTGCAGTTGAAAGGATAGTAAAGATGACGTCAAGATAAAATTTAACTTTGCTTATACCTACAATAACACACCTCTAGTAGCCATTCCTAATCCAGCTTAGGACATTGTCATTTGTTTTCAGGTACATATTTTGTGAGGGTACTTTTTTATAGTTTATCCATGCGTGGGTTGGAGGTTATTTGCTGATCTGCAACAAGTACCCTTCAAATTTAATTGATAAATTTACTTTTATTTGCACTCATTAATTCAAATATGTTTATTTCTTTAACGAAGAGATTATTTTAACTTTAACTTTTATACATGTTTTTCATTTAACTTCTTCCAATTTGTGTTATTCTGTTAAGGATAGGACGATGATAGGAAAAGTAGGAAACGAATGGGAGTGTTTCAAGTTTAATGTACCTCGAAAAAGTCAAATCGATGTTTTTTCCAATCGAGTGGAAGAGAGATAGATGCGGCGCATGCGTACAATGAGCGTAACGGGACAAAGCGTAACGGGACAATGATTCATTCTTTTTCGTGCGTGCAGCCGGCGTTCATCGATTTATTAGACGTTGTCACGTCAAAAAACAGAATGAAATTAGTCCATCCGCTTAGAAGCTGTGATGCCAAGAACAGACACGCAGACAAACACTTCAGACTTATTACACTCCTCTGTTTGCATTGGGGGTTGCTAGTGTCTGGCCCGTGACGAATAAGGATGACGATGGTCCTTTGTTATTTATAAACCTTTTCTCCTCTGTTTGCCTGACGCTAGCCCCCACCTTGAAAACTTTATTTTCATCCCTCAATGCCAAAAAAAGGAGTGTTAAAAATTTGAAGCCTTTGTCTGTCTGAGTGTCTGTGTAGCTGTCCGTGGGATCATAACTCCTTAACGGACGTATTGATATAATTATTTTTATTTGAAGGTTCGTTTAATCGATATGTTTCTCAACTATGTTCTATGAAGCAGTGCATCGTAGTTACATCTGACCTATCCACACATCACATAATCGTTATTAACATGATGAATGCTACTCGCATACTTCATACCTTATTATCGACAGTTTAATATTCAATCACTTTCATCTTAGACATATTCCTATAATCTAATGGCATTCCTCTCCCCTATCCCTTTTCTGCTAGTATCCCCTTGCGTTGTCCTTGGATTGTTTGTACCCTCGTGCACATAACTCATGTCTTATTTAATTCGAGAGTGCTTGGTTGCTTCTGCGGTCCTGACAGCACCAGATGCTCCACTCCACCACATCAGAGCTTCATACTTCTAATGAGTGGATGGAAAGGTAATGTGGGTGTGGTTCTTCGAATATTCATGAGGTAAAAGTTCCATATCACTGCTGTTTTAATTTAGTACATAGAGACTTACTTACTTACTTACTTACTTACTTACTACATACTTACTTAACAAAAACATGTGATATAATTTTCAATCGTGTTTGTAAGTTAATTATGAAAAAAATATTCATAAGACTTGACATAATTTTTTTATTGCGATATCCGCGTTTTTCTTTTGCCAGGACCTTTCGAAAACCTAAATTAAAAAGAAAAAATTATATACGTCAGGCTTAATATGTACACACAATTATGCCATCAGTATCAAGTGATCAACTTGTATTTTTTATACGAAAAAAAATATTTTACAATAAACATTATTATTAATATGGCTTTAAATTGGCACCCATGATTTTGAAACATTCTCACACAATAAAAAATGTGTAAGTATGTAGTTTATATTTTCTCATATTTCAGTTGTTGTTTTGTGTGCTTCAATCCTTAGGTTATTTTCTTTGATGATTTTATTCTGGTTTCATTTATTTTCACACTAATATGGTGATGTATTATAAAATACATTAAATCAGAAAACCATTTAAATTAATAGTATTGTTTAGTCATCCAAAATACACAGTATTCACTAGTATAACACAATATATTTTTGATAATGGACTAGTATCATTAAAACAACATTACCATGCAGCATTTCGATACCAACTTTATGTTTAAATAGAAAAAGTTGACTCTAAGGCATATCATTAGCTACAAGATTTAGATTACATAAAACATAAACAAGGTCACCAATCGATAAACTATCCTACTGATATTATAAACGGAAAAGTTAGTAAGTATGGATGTTTGTTACTTTTTCACGTAAAAACTACTGAATTTATTTTAATGAAACTTTACAATAATATAGCTTATACTTCAGAATAACACATAGGCTACATATTAATATGAAATTCCATCCTTAAGGTAGTGAAAAAGTGAAAATTTCATTTTATAACAGAAAAAATCATAGGTCATAGACATACAAATAGTGAGTGAGTGTCATTTCTCTATGTCTGCCACACGATCATACACATAAGTAAGGTCTAGCAAATTCATATTTTTCTCCTTGGTGAGACCAGCCCGCTTATTGGAGCTCGCAGCGGCTAGCAAAATAAAGGCGCTAATAACAGTTTGGTTCTTAACTTCGTCAATATATAGAGTTGCCTTGAATTTTAAACGCACCTTCGTTCGATGCGTTTGTCATGTCTTTAATTTTCGTTTGTTTGTGCCGTATGCGTTCCTATACCATTTATCCGATTGCGATTAAATATTGGTGAGTTGTTATGCGGATGCCCGTGAAGGTTTTTGAGACGGTATCACTATTTTGCAATAGTTGGAGCAAGAATCGTTTCAAAAAATGTCTTTATTTCATATTATATGGCGGCACTTCGTCTGTTTTTGTTGTCTAAGTGCGCACGCATGAGACAATTTATTTAAATATAAAAGAGAGACAGAGATAGAGTGAAATATATATACAGAGCGAGATTGAAAGAGACAGAGAGATAAGTAGTATATAATAGGGCATCCGGGGACAGGGTCCAGGGTGTGGTGTCTGTGGTGTTTTCCGCCATATTGGATTGTGACGCCACGGCGGCCATCTTGATTGAGTGTGACCTTGACCTTTGACCTTGACCTTGACCCCGACGGCAATTTTGGATCCGCCATCTTGGATCCGCCATTTTGGATGACGTCATTGTGTTCTAGAAAATTCCGGCGATGTGTTTTCTGCCATTTTGAATTATGACGTCACCGTTGCAATTATCGTTACGGTCGCCATCTTTAACTTTTTTATTTATTATCCGATTTCAATGAAATTTTTTTAAAAATTATAAAAAAAATTAAATAATAAAATTTTAATAAATTATTTATAAAAAAAAAAACATGTACGACACGGAGTTCGGAGTCCTCGGTTCGAACCCGGTGAGGGCAAAAAAAAAATTAAAAATGGCGACCGATCCTTCCCCCGTGGTGGGTGCTAGCAGACTGACTCCCACCACTTTTTTTCAAAGCATATATATCGTCATCTTGTATGACGTCATGTCCGCCATCTTGTCTTTGATGCTGGAAGCCATTATCATTGTATCGTCTGCGAGAGTGCGCTGACGACATGTTAGTTTAGTTCTTATCCGCTAGAGTGCAGTAATCATTTATTACTGTGACACCCGCCATCTTGAAATTTGGCCGCCATCTTTAAAATCCGTAATTATTTAGCTAGAAATTCCGGAAAAGTTCCAAAATTCATTAAATAAATCACTCATTAATTTACATATTGATTCGATCTGCTCCTGCCCTTGGTTCGATACCCGATCGATGCAATAATGGTTAATTTTATGTAAAATATAATAATTTCAATATACCATGTTCAACATTCGTAAAGAGGCTCTAAATCCTCTACGACCATCATCCTATCAGACATCAAGACCACCATATTGGAAATTCGTAATTTTTATGCTAGAGATGCGGGAAAAAGTTTAAAGTTCATTAAATAAATTGACAATAAATATACTGATTGAATAGATCGACTAAGATTCTTGGTTCGATCCCTGGCCGATAAAAAAAACAACTTTAATATTTTAAAAAAGTACCACAAAAGTGTCAGGTTTGAGAAAATAAAAACACCGCAAGTTCCTTTAAAAAAACTTTTATTACATACATACTACACTACTACAAGTACAAAAAAAAATACACAGACAAATTACTAAAGTTTTGTGGATTTCTCGATTCAACAGTCTTCTTGTTGTATGGTACTACAAATGTGTATTACATAATCCCGTAATTTCAAGTTTTTGATCTTCTCACAGTACGTGCAGTCGGGTGATGGAACACCGCTGGATGCTCCTTCCTTCATCAATGCCACTGGAACTGTTGACAACCATTGTAACACTGCTGACATGTTAACTTCTGAAGCCTTTGAGGTCTGCTCTGCGGAAGATGTTGCACGCGTCGAAATCTCCTGCTGTGCTGAGAGAGTAGGTGTAGCTGTAGACGTCGTTGTCATCGTGCTCTGCACTGATGATGGTAGACCTTCGATCCAGGTTGGTATATATAGTGGTAATGATGCCATCGAGTTCTCAAGAATAGCTAGATACCGGTATATTATGTTATACAAGTCTAACTATCCGATCCGTTCATTACCGCAGCCAGAGACGGACTGAAGTCCATATCACCAGGGTCTCACTTATATAGACTCATCAGTCGGTACAACACATGAGTCAAAACAAGAACCATGTTCATTATACTCACACTTAACTTTCTCGGAGCCTTTTTTATAATGAAGATGTAAGCTATCAAGACGTGAAATTAGATTTTTGCACTTATTGCACTGAAACTGTATTCTTTTAACATTATTAGAACAACTGCTTCTTTCATGTCTGCGAGCATTTGAGGTGATAGTAAATGATGCGTCACAGTATTTGCACTGACGCAATGTATGCTCCTCATTAGTTGAAGAATCCATTGCTGACGATGAAACTTCGGATGATGGTGGTATCACATCTGTTGAAATCTCCTCCAATGTTGACACCGTCGTTGCCAACGGGATATGCTCCTTCTCCATCGTAGCTGTCGTCAAGGTTCCCGTAGACGATGGTACAACCTCCGAGTTCGACGTTAAAGACGGTAAAGATGCCATCGAGGTCTCAAGAACAGCTAATTGACACGACTTATGCACCAGAAGAAACAAACTAGGTGATCCTTACACCGCCGACGTCAGTAACAAAATGAGCGTCCTGCTGTCTAGGACTCGCTTATATACATGCACCGTATGGAATAATACGCTAATCAAATCAAGAACCATTTACAATAATACTAGAGTCAAATCTACAAATTAAAAAAGAGGATCATTTGATCGAAAAAAAAATTTGATCTCTCCAATATACGCCAGGCTCCAAGAGCTACAATTCACGTCATCAGATCCATCTACATTTTGCTCCTATGCTTCAATTTACCATTAGCTGCAAGTGATCCAACAGCTCCATCAGCTTCAACACGTAATGTACGCAATGTACGCGCAATACATGCAATTTACACGCAATAAATGTAATGATTACACAGTACACACAGGAAACGGAACGTACACACAGTACACACACACAGGAAACGGAACGTACACACAGTACACACAGGAAACGAAATGTACACACAGTACACACACAAAACGGAACATACACACAGTACACACAGGAAACTAAACGGACACACAGTACACACAGGAAACGGAACGTACACACAGTACACACAGAAAACTGAATGTACACACAGTACACACATGAAACGGAATGTACACACAGTACACACAGGAAACTAAACGTACACACAGTACACACAGGAAACGGAATGTACACACAGTACACACAGGAAACGGAACATACACACAGTACACACAGGAAACGGAACGTACACACAGTACACACAGGAAACGGAACGTACACACAGTACACACAGGATACTGAACGTACACACAGTACACACAGAAAACGGAATGTACACACAGTACACACAGGAAACGGAACGTACACACAGTACACACAGGAAACGGAACGTACACACAGTACACACAGGAAACGTAATGATCGCACACATACAGTAGCGGAAACACACACAGGCTTAGTTGGAAATCAGAATACAAAAAAAAAAAACATTAAATTTTTACTTTCAATATTTTATTACTTCTCAACATTACACAAATACAAGTAAAAGAAGCCATTATTGTATGTAGCCAGCTTTCCTCAGTTCTTTGAGTATGAAGGATATTTCTTTGATGCACGGATAGTTTCCTGCACAAAGCGAGCCATGTAGAAGTCTTAGCCGGTCAACCAATATGTTTGGATCTTTCCATGATGTGTAATCAATCTCTTCTACCACCATCTTACTTGCTTGTTTATTATAAATACTTTTAATATCACAATCGTCCCAGTGATCATAATAAGCATTATCAGATTTATTTATTATAACACGTCGTTTCCATCGTTTCGGTCTCAGGACATCGCCACATTCTTCGATCTTGTCAGCTCTAGGTGCTTCATCACAGTCTATGCCTTTGTCAACAGCCTCAGAGTCACTGTAACAATCACTGTAGAAGACATCCTCTTCACCCAGATTACCGTATGAATTCGCTATCGATGATGTCGAAGTGTCTTCATAGTCTTCATGCTTCCTTTTTAGGAGTCCATCATTTTTACAAAGAATGGAGGATCTACTGAATATAGGCTTGAATGTATTCACACTTATCACGGTGTTGATACTTCCATTAGTTTCAGTCTTCCCGAAGCCATTAGCATCCTTCAATTTATGTTCTTCCTCACGATCGGGTGAGACAATACCATCACGCTCAGGACAAGGAAAATTATTGTCATAATGCAGATCACTCTTCTTTAGTCTAGTGGATCCATCGGTGTCCTCTATGCCGTAAGTAGTCTTGACTTTACATGTTCTACCATGTCTTTTTAAGCTGTCAATTCGTGTTAACAACCTGCTACAGTGATTACAGCTTAACATGTTGCGTAGTGGGTTTCTAGCACAATCATTCTTCTCATGACGTCTAGCATTCCTTCTCTTGACAAAATCCTTGCCACAGTATCTACAGCAGCTTCCTTCCGATTCAGCTATAGATAACAAACCACGATCCATGGTAGCTTCTGTGACTAATGTTAGATACAAACTGTCAGTTTTCTCCAATTGGAACCATTTCTTAAATAGAGTTTTTAAAATATTTCATCAGCGAGAGTTAAGTTATCTAATGCAAAGCAAATTGATGCAAGTAGTTCTGGCTGTCGTCAACAGATGGCGCCACGTGTTGCTTGCAGGTAAATAATATATATTTCATTAATGTGGGATGCGGAACGCTCACTATCGATCGCAAAGGGAGGTTGGCTTCGATAGTATCCAAGGAGAAAAAAGTTCGGCCTTCCTACTAGTGCTTCTCAGATTTCTCACGGTCCGCCATCTTGGATTACGACGTCACGGCGGCCTTCTTGGATGGGTGTGACCTTGACCTTTGACCGAAACCGCATAAATGATCGCTAGCACACGGATTAACCATCAAAATATTGATAAGAATAATCAGGAGCACACGGAGAAAACCATCATAGTATTGGCAAGAATAATCAGGAGCACACGGAGAAAACCATCATAATATAGGCAAGAATAATCAGGAGCACACGGAGAAAACCGCCACAAGTTTTCTTTGATATCATTAAAATACAAAAAAAAATTAATAAAAAATTAAAAATAAAAACGAAAAAAAAATCCAAACATTCTGGCTTGTACTAGAACTCTATCTTTGCTCAACAATGAGAAGTTCACAAGCTAGCAGAATGTTTGGATTTTTTTTCGTAATCCAAGATGGCGGACCGTGAGAAATCTGAGAAGCACTAGCAGGAAGGACGAACTTTTTTCTCCTTGGATACTATCGAAGCCAACCTCCCTTTGCGATCGATAGTGAGCGTTCCGCATCCCACATTAATGAAATATATATTATTTACCTGTAAGCAACACGTGGCGCCATCTGTTGACGACAGCCAGAACTACTTGCATCAATTTGCTTTGCATTAGATAACTTAACTCTCGCTGATGAAATATTTCAAAAACTCTATTTAAGAAATGGTTCCAATTGGAGAAAACTGACAGTTTGTATCTAACATTAGTCCCAGAAGCTACCATGGATCGTGGTTTGTTATCTATAGCTGAATCGGAAGGAAAATGCTGTAGATACTGTGGCAAGGATTTTGTCATGAGAAGGAATGCTAGACGTCATGAGAAGAATGATTGTGCTAGAAACCCACTACGCAACATGTTAAGCTGTTCTCACTGTAGCAGGTTGTTAACACGAATTGACAGCTTAAAAAGACATGGTAAAACATGTAAGTAGTATGTAAATGTATGTCCTAGATCTGGGTTCTGGGTGTGGAGCCGAGAGCCGGCTCCGCCATCTTGGATTGTGACGTCACGGCGGCCATCTTGGATGGTTGTGACCTTGACCTTTGACCTTGACCTTGAATTTGATCCTCAAAAATCGCCAAAATCCTCCAAAATTGGGCAAAATTTGCCCAAAATTCCTCAAAAATCGCCAAAATTTCCATTTCTGTGGAAAAAAGTTCCGCCAAAAATTCGCGAAAAATTCCTCAATTCGAAAATCAGGATTTCGAAAATCCTCAAAAGTCGTTTTGCCCTAGAAAGAACCCTAATTCCTAAAACTGGCTTAAAACTCCTAAGAGATAGCCGCTTATAAGCCATTTCTAGGAATAAGGATACCATGACCGTCATCTTGGATTATGTCGTCACCGATGCATTTTTCGTTACGGCCACCATCTTTAACTTTTTTATTTATTATCCGATTTTAATAAAATATTTTTTAAAAATTATAAAAAAAATTAAATAATAAAATTTTAATAAAACATTTATAAAATACAAACATTAACGACACGGAGTTCGGAGTCCTCGGTTCTAACCCGGTGAGGGCAAAAAAAAATAAAAATGGCGACAGGCTCCTTCCTTAATGGTGGCTGCAGGCAGACTGACTCCCACCACTTTTCTTAAAGCAGATATATCGTCACCTAGTATGACGTCATGTCCGCCATCTTGTCTTCGTTGCTGGAGACCACCATCTTGTTTTCGTCGGCGAGAGTGCGCTGACGCCATGTTAGTTTAGTTCTTATCCGCTAGAGTGCAGCAATCATTTATTACTAAGGTACCCGCCATCTTGAAATTTGGACGCCATATTGAAAATCCGTAATTATTTAGCTAGAAATTCGGGAAAAATTCCAAAATTCGTTAAATAAATCACTCATTAATTTACATATTGATTCGATCCGCTCCTGTCCTTGGTTCGATACTTGATCGATGCAATAATGTTTGTTTTTATGTAAAAAATAATAATTTCAATAAACCATGTTCAACATTCGTAAAGAGACTCTAAATCCTCTACGACCACCATCCTATCAGACATCAAGACCACCATATTGGAAATGCGTAATTTTAATGCTAGAGATCCGGGAAAAAGTTCAGAAATCATTAAATAAATTTCTGATCAATAAACTGATTAATTAGATCGACTAAGGTCCTAAGTACGATCCCAGGCCGATACAAAACAGCTTTAATATTTTAAAAAAGCACCACTAAAGTGTAAGGTTCGAGGAATTAAACACCGCAAGTTCTTTTACAAACATAATATTTATTACATAATTTCTATTCTACTACAGGATCACTTACGAAAGCCAGCAATCTTATAATCATTTAGTTCCGCAGCGGTGTGAAATGACTAATTCTTAGCTCCAATCGGTTTATACTAGACAGAGTCCAGCCAGAACCTTTACAGACATAGTCCACCTCTTCTTGACAGAGTTTCTGGATACCGTTTTTAACAGTTTGCTTCACATCGTTAGAACTGTAAATTACTGCAGCCGATGTCTTGAATGCACACTTCTTCACTTTGTCATCGAACGGATATGGCTTTCCATATATACAGTCCAACCACAAGTTATATTTCAAAGGTCCGTTTGTTGCTACATCATCAGTAAGCTGATTGATTATCTTCTGTCTGATATCGTCAAGAAAATTACAAATGTCCTTCGACTCACCGAACGTATTTAGATAATAGTAGTCTTTCAAAGTTCCACGAAATGCAGACTGCGCCAAGTAGAAGCCATTATCGTTCACTTGTAATGCTCCGAACATAGTCTTAGGTTTAGTTCCATGTTCAGACGTCATAACAATCGGTTGCTGGTCATCTGTTTTTTTGGTTGTACGCTTTCGTGTCTCCAATCTAAAGCGAGGAGCCGAAATGTCGGCAGGTAGTTCAGCAGTAGGAGCACAGACTCCACCTTTACATTTTTTCGCATGATGTCGCAAACTGTCAATTCGAGTAAACCATTTAAGGCACTCATCACATCGAAACTTCATGCGAGAAGGATTCTTCGTGCATTTGCTCCGCTCATGTCTTCGTGCATCATGGGAAAATGCGAACGACGTATCACAGTAGCTGCAAGGATACCGTGGTGATGAAGACGATCCTTTCAGACCCGATCCAGATACAGACGTTGCAACAGTAGTACCATTTCCAGGCATTCTCTTATGCACATCGATGCATCGTTGTTGCGCCGAAACATTTACTTTCTGCCGCACAGCAGGACCTTTGCATGCCTTCATGTGCGTTTTCATATTATCTTTTCTGGCAAACTGCTTATGACATTTCTCACAAACAAACATTTTACGATATAGGTTCTTGGCACATTCGCTCCTCTCGTGTCGCCGGGCATTGCTGTTGTTTGAGAAAATCTTGTCACAGTAACAGCACCGATGTTCGCTAGTTGTCAAATCAGCATCCATTGAAGTCTCCATCGAGGTCGTATCGTCGATCGTCATGGTTTCCTGCACATCCAGCTCAGTAGTCATTAAGCTATCTTCTGCTGGTGGTATCACATCTGTTGAAATCTCCTCCAATGTCGATGTCGTCGTCGTTGCCAACGGGATCTGCTCCACCATTGTCGTCGCTGACGTCAAGGTTCCCGTAGACGATGGTACAACGTCCATCGAGTTCGGCGTTTAAGTCGGTAAAGATGCCATCGAGTTCTCAAGAACAGGTAATTACACGACTTATGCACCAGATGAAATAATCTAGGTGATCCTTACACCGTCGACGACAGTAACAAACTGAGCGACCTGCTGTCTAGGACTCGCTTATATACATGCACCTGATGGAATAATACGCAAGTCAAATCAAGAACCATTTACTATAATACTAGAGTCAAAACAACATTAAAAATAGAAGGACCATCAACGAAAAAGCAGCACATTTGGAAGCACCGACAACGAAAAGGCAGCACATTTGGAAGCACCGACTACGAAAAGGCAGCACATTTGGAAGCACCGACTACGAAAAGGCAGCACATTTGGAAGCACCGACAACGAAAAGGCAGCACATTTGGAAGCACCGACAACGAAAAGGCAGCACATTTGGAAGCACCGACAACGAAAAGGCAGCTCATTTGGAAGCACCGACAACGAAAAGACAGCTCATTTAGAAGCTCCATCAACAAAAAAAAAAAAAAAGGCAAAAAGGAAGCACAAGTTACGAGATCTATGTCTTAGTTAGAAATCAGAACACAAGAAATAAAAACATTAAATTCTTATAATTTAAATTATTTATTTTATTGCTTTACACTATACAAATGCAAGTAAAACAAGCCATTATTGTATGTAGCCAGCATTCGTCAGTTCCTTGAGTATGAAGGATATTTCTTTGATGCACGAATAGTTTCCTGCACAAAGCGAACCATGTAGAAGTCTTAGCCGGTCAACCAATATGTTTGGATCTTTCCATGATGTGTAATCATTCTCTTCTACCACCATCTTCCTTGCACCTTTATAATTATTATGATCTCTGGTGTCTTCCGTTTTACCACCAACCGCAGGGTAACTTTCATGTTTGAGACGGTGATCATCACAAGCTTGATCAGATTTATTTAATATATCACGTCGTTTCCATCGTTTCGGTCTCAGGACACCGCCACATTCTTCAATCTTGGCAGCTTTAGGTGCTTCATCATAGTCTATGTCTTTGTAAACAGCCTCAGAGTCACTGTAACAATCACCGTAGAAGGAATCGTCTTCACCCAATTTACCGTAATAATTCGATGTTGATGATGTTGAAGTGTCTTCATCGTCTTCATGCTTTTTTTTTAGGAGTCCATCATTTTTACAAAGTAGGAAAGATCTACTTGAATTCGGCTGGAATATATTCTCACTTTTCACGTTAAGGATTCTTCCATTGTCTTCATTCTTCCGTAAATCATCAACCTCCTTCAATTTAAGTTCGTTGTCGAGATCGGAAGAGCCAAGAAAATTATTGGCGTAATGCAGATCACTCTTCCTTAGGCTAGTAGATTCATCGTTGTCCTCTAGCCTGTACGCAGGCTTAGCGCTACAAGTTCTGCCATGTATTTTTAGGCTCTCTCTCCGCGTAAACGACTTGCTACATCTAACACAACTTATCATATTGCGCAGTGGATTTTTAACACAGTCATTCTTCTCGTGTTGTCTTTTATTCTTTCTCAAGATAAACTCTTTACTGCAAAACTTACACCTATGTTCTTTCGATACAGCGTCAGATCCCAAATCGGAATTCATATTAGTTACTGAGACTAACGTCAGATACCAATTGAGTGTTTTAAATTAGATCCAATACTTAAATAGAAATATTTTCATATTTCATCAGCGAGAATTAATATATCTCATGCAAAAGTACTTTATGCATGTAGTTCTGCTTTTCAACAACAGATGTCGCCACATGTTGCTTGCAGGTAAATAATATTTAGTTCTTTTATGCGGGATGCGGGATGCTCACTAACGATCGCAAAAGAAGGATGGCTTCGCTAGACTCCAAGGAAAAGGAAGTTCGTCTTGCATGTTGGTGCTCCACAGATGTCTTATGGCGTAATATTAATTTGACTGAGTAATGATATTTTTTAATTCCACCTGATAAAAATATTGCAAGTTTTGATTTAGTAGCAGAAATTATCGAATTAAATGTAACTCCAAATAAAATGACATGTCTCATTAGTCAAAAAAAAAATCCATGCAGACAGCGGTTTCTCAGAATAGTCAGAAACACTTAAAGAAACCACAGGAATGATTGCAAGAACACGGGAAAAACCATCAAAATACTGACAAGAATAATCAGGAGCACACGGGAAAAACCATCAAAATACTGACAAGAATAATCAGGAGCACACGGGAAAAACCATCAAAATACTGACAAGAATAATCAGGAGCACACGGAGAAAACCATCATAATATTAACAAGAATAATCAGGAGCACACGGAGAAAACCATCAAAATATTGACCAGATTAATCAGAAGTACTCGGAGAAAACCACCACATGTTTTCTTTGATATCATAAAATTACAGGAAAAAATATTTAAAAATAAAAATAAATTAATAAAAAAAATGCATAAACAGTTTCTTCTAGCTTGTAAACTTATCATTGTTGAGCAAAGATAGAGTTCTTGTACAAGCCAGAAATTTATGTATTTTTTTTATTAATTTATTTTTATTTTTAAATATTTTTTCCTGTAATTTTATGATATCAAAGAAAACATGTGGTGGTTTTCTCCGAGTACTTCTGATTAATCTGGTCAATATTATGATGGTTTTCTCCGTGTGCTCCTGATTATTCTTGTTAATATTATGATGGTTTTCTCCGTGTGCTCCTGATTATTCTTGTCAGTATTTTGATGGTTTTTCCCGTGTGCTCCTGATTATTCTTGTCAGTATTTTGATGGTTTTTCCCGTGTTCTTGCAATCATTCCTGTGGTTTCTTCAAGTGTTTCTGACTATTCTGAGAAACCGCTGTCTGCATGGATTTTTTTTTTTGACTAATGAGACATGTCATTTTATTTGGAGTTACATTTAATTCGATAATTTCTTCTACTAAATCAAAACTTGCAATATTTTTATCAGGTGGAATTAAAAAATATCATTACTCAGTCAAATTAATATTACGCCATGAGACATCTGTGGAGCACCAACATGCAAGACGAACTTCCTTTTCCTTGGAGTCTAGCGAAGCCATCCTTCTTTTGCGATCGTTAGTGAGCATCCCGCATCCCGCATAAAAGAACTAAATATTATTTACCTGCAAGCAACATGTGGCGACATCTGTTGTTGAAAAGCAGAACTACATGCATAAAGTACTTTTGCATGAGATATATTAATTCTCGCTGTTGAAATATGAAAATATTTCTATTTAAGTATTGGATCTAATTTAAAACATTCAATTGGTATCTGACGTTAGTCTCAGTAACTAATATGAATTCCGATTTGGGATCTGACGCTGTATCGAAAGAACATAGGTGTAAGTTTTGCAGTAAAGAGTTTATCTTGAGAAAGAATAAAAGACAACACGAGAAGAATGACTGTGTTAAAAATCCACTGCGCAATATGATAAGTTGTGTTAGATGTAGCAAGTCGTTTACGCGGAGAGAGAGCCTAAAAAGACATGGCAGAACTTGTAGCGCTAAGCCTGCGTACAGGCTAGAGGA
Source organism: Bacillus rossius redtenbacheri (assembly GCF_032445375.1). Taxonomy (NCBI): domain Eukaryota; kingdom Metazoa; phylum Arthropoda; class Insecta; order Phasmatodea; family Bacillidae; genus Bacillus; species Bacillus rossius. The sequence goes on along the minus strand of NC_086337.1, from coordinate 3,229,586 downwards.
CAACGATGAATCTACTAGCCTAAGGAAGAGTGATCTGCATTACGCCAATAATTTTCTTGGCTCTTCCGATCTCGACAACGAACTTAAATTGAAGGAGGTTGATGATTTACGGAAGAATGAAGACAATGGAAGAATCCTTAACGTGAAAAGTGAGAATATATTCCAGCCGAATTCAAGTAGATCTTTCCTACTTTATAAAAATGATGGACTCCTAAAAAGGAAGCATGAAGACGATGAAGACACTTCAACATCATCAACATCGAATTATTATGGTAAATTGGGTGAAGACGATTCCTTCTACGGTGATTGTTACAGTGACTCTGAGGCTGTTTACAAAGACATAGACTATGATGAAGCACCTAAAGCTGCCAAGATTGAAGAATGTGGCGGTGTCCTGAGACCGAAACGATGGAAACGACGTGATATATTAAATAAATCTGATCAAGCTTGTGATGATCACCGTCTCAAACATGAAAGTTACCCTGCGGTTGGTGGTAAAACGGAAGACACCAGAGATCATAATAATTATAAAGGTGCAAGGAAGATGGTGGTAGAAGAGAATGATTACACATCATGGAAAGATCCAAACATATTGGTTGACCGGCTAAGACTTCTACATGGTTCGCTTTGTGCAGGAAACTATTCGTGCATCAAAGAAATATCCTTCATACTCAAGGAACTGACGAATGCTGGCTACATACAATAATGGCTTGTTTTACTTGCATTTGTATAGTGTAAAGCAATAAAATAAATAATTTAAATTATAAGAATTTAATGTTTTTATTTCTTGTGTCCCTGATTTCTAACTAAGACATAGATCTCGTAACTTGTGCTTCCTTTTTGCCTTTTTTTTTTTTTTGTTGATGGAGCTTCCAAATGAGCTGTCTTTTCGTTGTCGGTGCTTCCAAATGAGCTGCCTTTTCGTTGTCGGTGCTTCCAAATGTGCTGCCTTTTCGTTGTCGGTGCTTCCAAATGTGCTGCCTTTTCGTTGTCGGTGCTTCCAAATGTGCTGCCTTTTCGTAGTCGGTGCTTCCAAATGTGCTGCCTTTTCGTAGTCGGTGCTTCCAAATGTGCTGCCTTTTCGTAGTCGGTGCTTCCAAATGTGCTGCCTTTTCGTTGTCGGTGCTTCCAAATGTGCTGCTTTTTCGTTGATGGTCCTTCTATTTTTAATGTTGTTTTGACTCTAGTATTAAAGTAAATGGTTCTTGATTTGACTTGCGTATTATTCCATCCGGTGCATGTATATAAGCGAGTCCAAACAGCAGGTCGCACAGTTTGTTACTGTCGTCGACGGTGTAAGGATCACCTAGATTATTTCATCTGGTGCATAAGTCGTGTAATTACCTGTTCTTGAGAACTCGATGGCATCTTTACCGACTTTAACGCCGAACTCGATGGACGTTGTACCATCGTCTACGGGAACCTTGACGTCAGCGACGACAATGGTGGAGCAGATCCCGTTGGCAACGACGACGACATCGACATTGGAGGAGATTTCAACAGATGTGATACCACCAGCAGAAGATAGCTTAATGACTACTGAGCTGGATGTGCAGGAAACCACGACGATCGACGATACGACCTCGATGGAGACTTCAATGGATGCTAATTTGACAACTAGCGAACATCGGTGCTGTTACTGTGACAAGATTTTCTCAAACAACAGCAATGTCCGGCGACACGAGAGGAGCGAATGTGCCAAGAACCTATATCGTAAAATGTTTGTTTGTGAGAAATGTCATAAGCAGTTTGCCAGAAAAGATAATATGAAAACGCACATGAAGGCATGCAAAGGTCCTGCTGTGCGGCAGAAAGTAAAGGTTTCGGCGCAACAACGATGCATCGATGTGCATAAGAGAATGCCTGGAAATGGTACTACTGTTGCAACGTCTGTATCTGGATCGGGTCTGAAAGGATCGTCTTCATCACCACGGTATCCTTGCAGCTACTGTGATACGTCGTTCGCATTTTCCCATGATGCACGAAGACATGAGCGGAGCAAATGCACGAAGAATCCTTCTCGCATGAAGTTTCGATGTGATGAGTGCCTTAAATGGTTTACTCGAATTGACAGTTTGCGACATCATGCGAAAAAATGTAAAGGTGGAGTCTGTGCTCCTACTGCTGAACTACCTGCCGACATTTCGGCTCCTCGCTTTAGATTGGAGACACGAAAGCGTACAACCAAATAAACAGATGCCCAGCAACCGATTGTTATGACGTCTGAACATGGAACTAAACCTAAGACTGTGTTCGGAGCATTACAAGTGAACGATAATGGCTTCTACTTGGCGCAGTCTGCATTTCGTGGAACTTTGAAAGACTACTATTATCTAAATACGTTCGGTGAGTCGAAGGACATTTGTAATTTTCTTGACGATATCAGACAGAAGATAATCAATCAGCTTACTGATGATGTAGCAACAAACGGACCTTTGAAATATAACTTGTGGTTGGACTGTATATATGGAAAGCCATATCCGTTCGATGACAAAGTGAAGAAGTGTGCATTCAAGACATCGGCTGCAGTAATTTACAGTTCTAACGATGTGAAGCAAACTGTTAAAAACGGTATCCAGAAACTCTGTCAAGAAGAGGTGGACTATGTCTGTAAAGGTTCTGGCTGGACTCTGTCTAGTATAAACCGATTGGAGCTAAGAATTAGTCATTTCACACCGCTGCGGAACTAAATGATTATAAGATTGCTGGCTTTCGTAAGTGATCCTGTAGTAGAATAGAAATTATGTAATAAATATTATGTTTGTAATAGAACTTGTGGTGTTTAATTCCTCGAACCTTACACTTTAGTGGTGCTTTTTTAAAATATTAAAGTTGTTTTGTATCGGCCTGGGATCGTACTTAGGACCTTAGTCGATCTAATTAATCAGTTTATTGATCAGAAATTTATTTAATGATTTCTGAACTTTTTCCCGGATCTCTAGCATTAAAATTACGCATTTCCAATATGGTGGTCTTGATGTCTGATAGGATGGTGGTCGTAGAGGATTTAGAGTCTCTTTACGAATGTTGAACATGGTTTATTGAAATTATTATTTTTTACATAAAAACAAACATTATTGCATCGATCAAGTATCGAACCAAGGACAGGAGCGGATCGAATCAATATGTAAATTAATGAGTGATTTATTTAACGAATTTTGGAAATATTCCCAAATTTCTAGCTAAATAATTACGGATTTTCAATATGGCGTCCAAATTTCAAGATGGCGGGCACCTTAGTAATAAATGATTACTGCACTCTAGCAGATAAGAACTAAACTAACATGGCGTCAGCGCACTCTCGCCGACGAAAACAAGATGGTGGTCTCCAGCAACGAAGACAAGATGGCGGACATGACGTCATACTAGGTGACGATATATCTGCTTTAAGAAAAGTGGTGGGAGTCAGTCTGCCTGCAGCCACCATTACGGAAGGAGCCTGTCGCCATTTTTAATTTTTTTTGCCCTCACCGGGTTCGAACCGAGGACTCCGAACTCCGTGTCGTTAATGTTTGTTTTTTATAAATGTTTTATTAAAATTTTATTATTTAATTTTTTTTATAATTTTTAAAAAATATTTTATTAAAATCGGATAATAAATAAAAAAGTTAAAGATGGCGGCCGTAACGAAAAATGCATCGGTGACGACATAATCCAAGATGACGGTCATGGTATCCTTATTCCTAGAAATGGCTTATAAGCGGCTATCTCTTAGGAGTTTTAATCCAGTTTTAGGAATTAGGGTTCTTTCTAGGGCAAAACGACTTTTGAGGATTTTCGAAATCCTGATTTTCGAATTGAGGAATTTTTTGCGAATTTTTGGCGGAACTTTTTTCCACAGAAATGGAAATTTTGGCGATTTTTGAGGAATTTTGGGCAAATTTTGCCCAATTTTGGAGGATTTTGGCGATTTTTGAAGATCAAATTCAAGGTCAAGGTCAAAGGTCAAGGTCACAACCATCCAAGATGGCCGCCGTGACGTCACAATCCAATATGGCGAACCGACAATCACAATCCGCACCCAGAACCCAGATCTAGTAGCCCCATTTACATACTACTCATGTAAAGTCAAGACTACTTACGGCATAGAGGACACCGATGGATCCACTAGACTAAAGAAGAGTGATCTGCATTATGACAATAATTTTCCTTGTCCTGAGCGTTATGGTATTAGCTCACCCGATCGTGAGGAAGAACATAAATTGAAGGATGCTAATGGCTTCGGGAAGACTGAAACTAATGGAAGTATCAACACCGTGAAAAGTGTGAATACATTCAAGCCTATATTCAGTAGATCCTCCATTCTTTGTAAAAATGATGGACTCCTAAAAAGGAAGCATGAAGACTATAAAGACACTTCGACATCATCGATAGCGAATTCATACGGTAATCTGGGTGAAGAGGATGTCTTCTACAGTGATTGTTACAGTGACTCTGAGGCTGTTGACAAAGGCATAGACTGTGATGAAGCACCTAGAGCTGACAAGATCGAAGAATGTGGCGATGTCCTGAGACTGAAACGATGGAAACGACGTATTATAATAAATAAATCTGATAATGCTTATTATGATCACTGGGACGATTGTGATATTAAAAGTATTTATAATAAACAAGCAAGTAAGATGGTGGTAGAAGAGATTGATTACACATCATGGAAAGATCCAAACATATTGGTTGACCGGCTAAGACTTCTACATGGCTCGCTTTGTGCGGGAAACTATCCGTGCATCAAAGAAATATCCTTCATACTCAAAGAACTGAGGAAAGCTGGCTACATACAATAATGGCTTCTTTTACTTGTATTTGTGTAATGTTGAGAAGTAATAAAATATTGAAAGTAAAAATTTAATGTTTTTATTTCTTGTATTCTGATTTCCAACTAAGCCTGTGTGTGTTTCCGCTACTGTATGTGTGCGATCATTACGTTTCCTGTGTGTACTGTGTGTACGTTCCGTTTCCTGTGTGTACTGTGTGTACGTTCCGTTTCCTGTGTGTACTGTGTGTACGTTCCGTTTTCTGTGTGTACTGTGTGTACGTTCAGTTTCCTGTGTGTACTGTGTGTACGTTCCGTTTCCTGTGTGTACTGTGTGTACGTTCCGTTTCCTGTGTGTACTGTGTGTATGTTTCGTTTCCTGTGTGTACTGTGTGTACATTCCGTTTCCTGTGTGTACTGTGTGTACGTTTAGTTTCCTGTGTGTACTGTGTGTACGTTCCGTTTCCTGTGTGTACTGTGTGTACGTTCAGTTTCCTGTGTGTACTGTGTGTACGTTCCGTTTCCTGTGTGTACTGTGTGTCCGTTTAGTTTCCTGTGTGTACTTTGTGTATGTACCGTTTTCTGTGTGTACTGTGTGTACATTCCGTTTCCTGTGTGTACTGTGTGTACGTTCCGTTTTCTGTGTGTGTGTACTGTGTGTACGTTCCGTTTCCTGTGTGTACTGTGTAATCATTACATTTATTGCGTGTAAATTGCATGTATTGCGCGTACATTGCGTACATTACGTGTTGAAGCTGATGGAGCTGTTGGATCACTTGCAGCTAATGGTCAATTGAAGCATAGGAGCAAAATGTAGATGGATCTGATGACGTGAATTGTAGCTCTTGGAGCCTGGCGTATATTGGAGAGATCGAATTTTTTTTTCGATCAAATGATCCTCTTTTTTAATTTGTAGATTTGACTCTAGTATTATTGTAAATGGTTCTTGATTTGATTAGCGTATTATTCCATACGGTGCATGTATATAAGCGAGTCCTAGACAGCAGGACGCTCATTTTGTTACTGACGTCGGCGGTGTAAGGATCACCTAGTTTGTTTCTTCTGGTGCATAAGTCGTGTCAATTAGCTGTTCTTGAGACCTCGATGGCATCTTTACCGTCTTTAACGTTGAACTCGGAGGTTGTACCATCGTCTACGGGAACCTTGACGACAGCTACGATGGAGAAGGAGCATATCCCGTTGGCAACGACGGTGTCAACATTGGAGGAGATTTCAACAGATGTGATACCACCATCATCCGAAGTTTCATCGTCAGCAATGGATTCTCTTTCTAATGAAGAGCATACATTGCGTCAGTGCAAATACTGTGACGCATCATTTACTATCACCTCAAATGCTCGCAGACATGAAAGAAGCAGTTGTTCTAATAATGTTAAAAGAATACAGTTTCAGTGCAATAAGTGCAAAAAACTAATTTCACGTCTTGATAGCTTACATCTTCATTATAAAAAAGGCTCCGAGAAAGTTAAGTGTGAGTATAATGAACATGGTTCTTGTTTTGACTCATGTGTTGTACCGACTGATGAGTCTATATAAGTGAGACCCTGGTGATATGGACTTCAGTCCGTCTCTGGCTGCGGTAATGAACGGATCGGATAGTTATACTTGTATAACATAATATACCGGTATCTAGCTATTCTTGATTACTCGATGGCATCATTACCACTATATATACCAACCTGGAACGAAGGTCTACCATCATCAGTGCAGAGCACGATGACAACGACGTCTACAGCTACACCTACTCTCTCAGCACAGCAGGAGATTTCGACGCGTGCAACATCTTCCGCAGAGCAGACCTCAAAGGCTTCAGAAGTTAACATGTCAGCAGTGTTACAATGGTTGTCAACAGTTCCAGTGGCATTGATGAAGGAAGGAGCATCCAGCGGTGTTCCATCACCCGACTGCACGTACTGTGAGAAGATCAAAAACTTGAAATTACGGGATTATGTAATACACATTTGTAGTACCATACAACAAGAAGACTGTTGAATCGAGAAATCCACAAAACTTTAGTAATTTGTCTGTGTATTTTTTTTGTACTTGTAGTAGTGTAGTATGTATGTAATAAAAGTTTTTTTAAAGGAACTTGCGGTGTTTTTATTTTCTCAAACCTGACACTTTTGTGGTACTTTTTTAAAATATAGGAAAGTTGTTTTTTTTTATCGGCCAGGGATCGAACCAAGAACCTTAGTCGATCTATTCAATCAGTATATTTATTGTCAATTTATTTAATGAATTTTGAACTTTTTCCCCCATCTCTAGCATAAAAATTACGAATTTCCAATATGGTGGTCTTGATGTCTGATAGGATGATGGTCGTAGAGGATTTAGAGCCTCTTTACGAATGTTGAACATGGTATATTGAAATTATTTTTTTTTTCATAAAATTAACCATTATTGCATCGATCGGGTATCGAACCAAGGACAGGAGCGGATCGAATCAATATGTAAATTAATGAGTGATTTATTTAATGAATTTTGGAACTTTTCCCGAATTTCTAGCTAAATAATTACGGATTTTCAAGATGGCGGCCAAATTTCAAGATGGCGGGTGTCACAGTAATAAATGATTACTGCACTCTAGCGGATAAGAACTAAACTAACATGTCGTCAGCGCACTCTCGCCGACGATACAATGATGATGGCTTCCAGCATCAAAGACAAGATGGCGGACATGACGTCATACTAGATGACGATATATATGCTTTGAAAAAAAGTGGTGGGAGTCAGTCTGCTAGCACCCACCACGGGGGAAGGATCGGTCGCCATTTTTAATTTTTTTTTGCCCTCACCGGGTTCGAACCGAGGACTCCGAACTCCGTGTCGTACATGTTTGTTTTTTTTATAAATAATTTATTAAAATTTTAATATTTAATTTTTTTTATAATTTTTAAAAAAAATTTCATTGAAATCGGATAATAAATAAAAAAGTTAAAGATGGCGACCGTAACTATAATTGCAACGGTGACGTCATAATTCAAAATGGCAGAAAACACATCGCCGGAATTTTCTAGAACACAATGACATCATCCAAAATGGCGGATCCAAGATGGCGGATCCAAAATGGCCGTCGGGGTCAAGTTCAAGGTCTAAGGTCAAGGTTACACTCATCCAAGATGGCCGCCGTGGCGTCACAATCCAAGATGGCGGAAAACACCACAGACACCACACCCTGGACCCTGTCCCCGGATGCCCTATTATATACTACTGAGATAAGTTGAGATAGATCGAGGTGTAGAGAATTAAATGGATTAGATAAAGAGATATATATAAATGCATAGCGCTATAAAGAGATTTATATATAGAATTGATAGAGATAGTGGGAGGTATATATGTATATATGTAGATATAAAGAGATAAATAGAGACAGAGATATACATATATATAGATGTAAATAGAGATAAATGTATATTTAGAGAGATGAATAGATGATTTGTATATGTGTAACTACTTTAAACATATTACAAAACAAAACTGAATGAGGCATTGCAATGCATGCTGAGCATTAGCTAGATAATGGAATCATTTCAATATTAGTAATCTCTTATTTTTCAGCTTTTTTCTATAGTGCTTTATAAAGTCTAGATTACATACAGACCACCAATTTTTTGATATATACAGGTAAATAACAATGGCAGAACAACGTCTGTCGGGATCTGAAAGTGATATAAATTATTTTGCACACTTGACATTCAAATTAAGAAGCTAATACTAACTACATCTGACTTGATGTAATTTTTTGGACAAACTTACATCAAGTTATGCACTCCCATTGCACAAATATTTCAAAGATAATAACTACATCTGATTTCGAAAAAGGTCCCCTTCACCCTGTGTTCAACCCGGGCAACGCAGGGTACTGCAGCTAGTACTGCCATATTTGCCTAATGTTTTTGTAAAAAATTACACCACACATACCAGGAAGAAGGTGCTTTCGATGTTACAAATCTTTAATCTGTTTTACATAATAACACTTTTTTTCATACAGCAATACAAATTAACTAGGTACACAGTTCTCCTAATAAGACATGACTAGTGTTCAGTAACACTGGAATTTTAAAAATAATTATTTAAATTGATTCAACTAAATATTGAATGCTTATTAGGACCTAGTATTTAAATTCTTTATAAAATTGTGTAGTAAATAACTAATAACCGCACCCGCTAACTCTAAACACGCATGCAGCAAGTACACACCTGTGGAAGGCGTAGCGGTACCTCTTGTCATCGCATGGTACGAAGTCCATCACCAGCATGTAGTCCGCAGTAGGGTCTAGGCCAAACACTCGCGCCTTCAGAGTGGGGAACATTCTCCTGCAACAAGCATACAACACTAGTCCATGTGTCTCAAGTGAGCACTTCCCAATCAAACAAATGTCACTCAGAAAAAGTTAGCTGAAATACCTGGGACACCTTTTTGGCCAAAGACAATATAACGAATGCATAAAAGATTAAGGATAGGTACTAGTAGAGCTGAAATTACACGAAAATGTTTCAATAGTATCTGGTGATCATGTGTTTCAGGTCCTATATGGATGACCTGTAATTATAACTACATACTGACCACATAGCGATCATGAGGCTCTGCTCGATGAGGGACATGAAAGAGAAGCCCCCTCGCTAGGCATTACTACTGCTGCTAGAGTATGTCTTCACTATTGAGCACTGCCCAGGCAAGGAGAACTGCTTTTTCCGGGCCACGACCTGTCCCAGACTGAAGAAAAAATTCCAGAAGTATGACCGAATAGTCCTCTATATATAATAAACCTCAAAGGCCATACCAAGGATAGATTCGCCTACAACAAATCTAAATCGCGGGAGACAGTTTCTGCAGGGCGATTCAAAAGGACGAGTATTTGTGCCCTGGTATGCTGCCTAAAAAACTTACACCAATCTCTAACATCAGAGTAGCTGACCAGCATTTTACCCGAATGCATCAACTAACCTCAGGTAGCCTGGTGAGATTTCAAGGGAATGACAACAACCCACAATGGCTAATAAAAAAGTCCTTCATTTAAGGGTAATAGTTGGATACCTTGATATGGATTTCGTGGACCATCCAGGTATGGCAGAAACCCAGAGAACAAACCAGTATCTAATACATATACACATACCGGGAAAGTGATCAAGAATGAGGTAAATGAGTATGTCGGAAGTAACGTCTATGCACAACACAGTCGAGGCACACCACTCAGCAGAACCCGGCCAACTCAAGCCTCGACATGGGAGACAGTGTCTGCCGACCTCACGGGACCTACCCAAAATATGCCAAAGGAAACCTCTTCCTCCTAGTAGCGACTGGCCTCTTTTCCAGATGTATAGATGTGTTTCCTCTGAGATGCTCCGAAGCTCCAAGATTGATTCGAACCCTCTAAAAATTCCCTCATTGGGTACACCCCAGATAAATACTGGCTGATAACAGGAAACATTTCACTGGGACCCAGTAGGACAATACTTTTTAAAGGTGGCAAGTAAAAAATGGATAACTGACCTGTACCACAGCTGAGGGAATCACACGGAGAGGTTGAATCAAGAGATCAAGAAAGGATTGTGTCTCCAGCTCCAGGATGGCCACCACAAATGGGACACCCAAATCCTTTCCACAGTTTTCTCGCTCTGGATTCAGCCCAGGGAATCACAACTTAGAACCAACTAACAGGTGCTTGGAGACTGGGAACTACAGATTGCTTAATCGCCACTCAAAGAGCGCAGGCCCAGGAGAGACTCAGCAACCGAAGCCGAGGAAAGACAGCACGCTGCCCCAGACAACCAGACTTCTTACGAAAAACATATCCATGTCAAGCCACCAGGAGAAATCAGGAGCACACCCTTCGAAATCGGAGATCAAATGTATTGGAAAACTCATCATTTGTCTTCCCAAGAGGACACATTTTTGCAAGCTACCCCCGTCTCGGCAAGGACTCTACCCAGTGGTGGTAAAACACTGACAATTAATTGTTCTACATGTGCCTGAGACCAATGAATGCAATCAAGTCCTTTCAAAAGGAACTACGAAAGATATCAATAGGCCCAACTTGCATAGTTCTAATAATGTTAATGACATGTTAAACTCTCAATACATAATGCATCGTAGTAATATACAAAAGTTCCTCCAGGAACAAGAAGTCGGAGAGAGGATTGAAGAGTGTGTCAAACCATCTGAGATTGTGATGTCTTGGTGGCCATTTGGATGACCTTGAGCTTGAACTTTGACCTTAAACATGACTTTTGACTTTGATTTTGACCCTAGTAGACATCTTTGATCTTCCATCATTTATTCCACCTTTTTGAATTTCACTTCTGCCATTTTGTTTTCTAGAACTTTCTGCCATTTTGAATTGTGACAAATCGTTGCAATTTTCGTTTGGCCACTATCTTGAAAATCCATAAATATTATCAGGAAAATTAGGACATTTTTTAAAATTTATAAAAAAAAAATTATTGAGTTTTAATCAAATATTAATTCAAATGCACTTAAATCATTTTGTCCTTGATTCGAATCCAATAAGGGAAAAAATAAAAATGGCAAACGATCCTTCTTCCATGAAAGCCACAGGTACACTGACCTCCCACCCTTAATGCCAAGGTATATATATCGCCAGATAGTATGTAGTTACAACCACCATCTTGTTTTCGAAAGCTATAAGTCACCATCTTATTTTCGTCTGCTTGAGGATGCTGCCACCATATAGGTTTAATTTGTATGTGCTAGAGTGCAGTAATCATTAATTTCCAGGATGTCTGACATATTGGACACCATCTTAAAAATCATAAAACTTTGGGCTGGAAAAAATCGGCAATAATTTATTTATTTATTGAGATTCATCATTGGTTCGATACTCGATCCATGCAAAAATAATAATTTTAGACCAAATATACTTATTTTATAAATCATGTACAAGATCCTAAAGGCAGCTTAAGTTCCTAGTCTACCAGCCTCCAGTAAGTTAAACTGGCCGGCTTCTTGGAAATTTGTATTGATTAACCTCGAAATTGGGGAAAAAATTCCAAAATTTATTAAAATAAAGATTAATTCAATTGATATCTATCATTGCTTCTATTTTTGATCGATGCGAAATAATAATTTTATATTAAAAATTCAATAAATATGGTGGAATGTCCTAAAAGAAGCTTAAATACCTATTTTGATGTAAATTTGAAGTATTTGGCACAAATTTATTTTTTGACCTAAATTCTCTAACATAAACTTGGTTAGTTCATTGTGCATACTGGTCAAATCTTTCCTATGAGAGTCCCGTGACACTTTCCCAATGCTTCAACCTGCACCCAGATGTAATTTCGCCTGTGCTAGTAACTCGCCTCACTTCTCTCCCCGCCTCGAGACACGAACACGACCAGTCACAGTGTCGACTTCTTGACAGGGGCCGCTTCTCTCAGCTGCTGCCCTCAGCAGTCCAGTTCCAAGAGCCCAGCTTACATGGGCAACGCCAGGCATGCCCTCTTCCTGATGGTTCAGTGACGTCAGGCACGTATCGGCGCCCGGCACAAACAAACACCCCCCTCCCCATAAATACATCCATTCCAGGAACTTCCACCCAGATCAACAACCTTCTGGCTCCTAGAACAGACCACTGGCCAGCGAACAGACAGCTTGTGCCATCTCCGGGCGGCAGAGCGAACTAACTTACCTTCAGTTAGGCATCGGAGCCAGACCTCTGCTGGCCGATACCACAACACACTCTAAGGTCCATTCCACCCCGACAGAGCTCGCACCAGTGGGCTCCATATGGACCAAGCTTTCGCTAGTCCCTCCTCGCAGGGCTCTGGCGTACCAGCACCGAGTCAGTTCCTGTTGTCCCCGACGGAGCACTCTGCTTTGCACCTCTGAGGCCCTTTTAAGTTAGGCAATTAGCCCTTTTCGTATTTCTTTCTTGGTGGGTGGAGCAAATACTCCGCGGGCTTCTTCCAGCCAATCAGAGGCAATTTCTCCCACTACCTAAGACTCCAAGCCTCTCGCCCCAAACTTAACCACATGTCACCTGGGAGATGGAGAGATTCGTCCTTCTGCAATCACCGCGACCACATCTCGCGCCAGAGCGCATCGCCCGCGACTTCAACGTTTCCGGCCGCAACTAAACTAAGAGATGTGATCTCTTAAGTTCGGGAGTTTTCTCTCATTTTTCCTTTCATCTAGTCGGCTAGTCGTTTTAGTTCAGCCGAGTAGCTAGTGCCTGCGATGTCTCATGACGGTTCAGCGCGACCACCCGCGCCCCTCTCCTGAGGAAGTGACTCACTTCGCTCCATCACCAGACTGGCAACAGCCTTTTGGCTATGTTTGCCTCCTCATTTAATATTTTCCGCCTACTTTTCTATTTAAATTGGATTATTGATCACTGGACCGTTGTTTTAATTCCAGTGGGGTGCAAGAACCAGGTCAAGAGTCTTTCAAGATTTTTCAAAATGTAATCACCAAAATTCATGCTGGTCCCTCAGAAATTGAAGAATGCAAGAATCTCCTAGATATCATCAGCCAATGAACAGTCCTCTATGGAATATTGTCAATATATACTCCAGCCCCGATCCGAAGAACTAAATTAAATTAAATGTCTTAAATCAATTAAATTTATTAATGTTAAATTTAATTTTGGTGAAAATAGGATTGTTAAAATTTGTAAAATGTATCAGATAGTTTTAATTGATATTTACTAACTTCCCGGGCACTCCTTATAATTAATTATGTCAAGGGTAATATTGTAATTTCAATGAATATCCAAAGAAAATATAACAAAACTTAATTAACAATAAAACAGGTAGAAGATAAGCAAACCAGATGTTTTTTCACTTCGATTATGATCCACCTTCCTAGTTTCTATTGTGAGAACTAATTAAATTTTAAATATTTCTCCCTTGTGTCCTCTGATTATTCAGTTGTTACTGTGTAGCCCATATAAAGAAACCTCCAGAACTTTTATATATGTTTTTTCTTTAACTACACAAGGGAATAAACACTGTACTGCCAGCCTCTAGTAAGCAGATGATGAAATATTGCCGACCATATTTAAAATTTGTGATAATTAACATAAAAAAAAGGGAAAATTCCCAAAATCATCAAAAAATCACTTACTAATTTACTGGTTAAATAGATGGATTCCTGTCCTTGCGTTGATCTTTGGTTAATGCAAAAAAAACTTATTTAATTAAAAATACCATAAAAGTGACAGTTTCGAGAAATAAAACACCAATGGTTCTTTTACAAACTAAAATTTCATTTCTGAAATTCTACACTATTAAAAGAAGAAAAAAAAAACAAGAAAATTACTAATATCTTTAGCATTTCTCGATTTATAAATCTGCTACCCTCGAATTAAAACGAGGTGGGAAGCCCCACCACTTTATGTAGGATCGAAAATTACTTCTTTTGATAATCTTCTACAAAAAGTAAGAATTGGGATACATTGCAGAAAGAATAACTTCGGCATAAAAGCCACCACGTATCGGCTTGTCCAAATCTTCGAGTAAGTAAGTCCTAGGCTCGATTTAAGAAAATGTGTTCCACGGAAAAGTTCGGGACTACAATTCGCAGTGAAACCTTTCTCGAAGACACCTTTCTGCTTGGAGATTAGCACAATGTCACCGACGTTAGCTTTATGCTTTAGTGGATCTTTCTTCTTTGTGTTGGAAAACACTGTTCGAAGCAAGTGATCATCCTTTACGCTTTAGGCTTAATTTTCATGGTAGAATGCCCTTTAAGATTGCATTTGCTTAGTAGTTTCGGCAATATATCAAGCCGCTTGTAATTTCTGTTAGCAGTTAAATATCGCCACATCTTGGTGCGCAAAGTTCTGGTGAACATTTCGACTACGGAGGCATTCACATTTTTAAATGTAGATTATTGTTTGATGGCATACTTCTTCATCAAAGCCTTGAAGGTTGCATCGTGGAATTATTTACTGAGATACGTTTGCAGGTGCGATGGTACACAACCATCACGCAAAATATCGTCCTGGCCTTAGCTACGTCAGTTACAGTCTTCGTTTTCACAGGGTCTGGCCCAAGCGATCTTACTATTCACATCTATGACTGTCAACATGTACTTGAAACCTTTATTCAATCGTGAATACGGTATCATCTCAACAAAGTTCCGCCTGGAATAACTCATCAATTCCGTGAACTATGACTTTGTAATGAAGGTATTTTCGTTTGGCAGGAGTATGAAGTTCGCGAGCGATTCTGGTTCAACCCATTGAATGTAGCCAGCTTCCTTCAGTTCTTCGAATATGGAGACTATTTCGTTGATTTGCGAATAGTTTCCTGCACTAAGAGAAGCATGTAGAAGTCTAAGACGATCAACTAATTCATTGGGTCATCCCAATACACGAAGTCATAGTTCCATCCATTTTCTAACTTTCTTAAACTTTCGCCATGCACGGCAAGTTCACTGAAGAGATTAGCGAGGATATCGATTTTTTCATGATGTTCGTCTTTAAATACGCCACTTTCCGGATCGCTATCGCGAAAATGTGCATTGGTTAGCTCTAGCAGATTTTTGTACCCTTGTAAATCTTTGTGAGTAGCCCTATATCCTTTAGGCTCTCTGCGAAACAGCAGTTCGTACAGACCCAGAGTCCGTGTGTTTGGAACTCTTCTATACATGCGATATCATCTGGTAAAAAGTCTATTTCTATAGCACCAAGGAACCACTTATTAAGTTTTCTGTACACTCCGTAGGTCGTGTCATTATTCCGACTCGTGAATGATTTCATGTGTGGCCAGACCATTGTATTAACTTGGTGTCCTATTTTCTTGTGCATAGATTCTGAACTCGTAAAGTCCTTTTCTTCTCGATCGGGCCCATATTTCCTCTTCTTTACAGTTGGAATTTAGTCATTAAATTATTCCGTCTTCACAGTGATGGCTGGTTCTTTCTTATTTTTAAGGTCGTCGAGACGACTAGTATTTGGTTTAAATATATCTTCATTTTTCTTCGCATGTGCATTTATGGCTTTTCTAGCAATTAGATATTTTTACGAACAGTCTATATAGCTCGATGGTCACAGGCTAAACACATATTGCGGGACTTCCTTTTATACTTTTTTATTCGTCCGCAGAATTGTCTGTCTTGTAATAGGCAATATCTGGTTTTGTTCAAGTGAGTAAGTGATGCATTCAGACTACTTTGGAAAGTCCTCTAATAGTTGGGTCTTTGTGCGTTGGATACATCGATCATGTCACGAATTCGAGAATCGGAGGCTTCCATATCCTGGTTGAAGGATATAAGGTAATCTAGTAATTCGTTTTTCATAATTTCTACTTTTTTAGCCAGTAGTAAAATATATTTGTTGATATCGCCATCGTGAGACTTGGAAACAGTATGAATTTCGGTAGTGCGACTGCTATGGCCAAATTTCTAAATGCTATGACTCATTTTTGATGATAAACTGATCTAAACCTTGTATGTACCTGCCTTTATATAGAGGAAAATCTTTGACTCATTTTGAAATCCGTGCTCATTTTTCCAACAGAAAATGCAGTTGTCTTTAAATTCCTGGAAAGTCATGTCAGTAATTACGTGATCATCATAAGCATGATGTAAATTAAGTCCATCTATGCGAAAAAGTACAATGATTTTCGCGTTGTTCCATATGAGATGTTTTGGAATACGAATGTAGCCACGACTGACACAGGTAAATGCAGTCTACTTTGGCGTGTCCGCCCATGAAAAAGTACTCCTGTATTAGTTCATGCTTTTCGCACATGACATCGTCTAAAACAAACACGGAATTGGCTTCTGCTTCGCTTGGAGACAACACATCAGCATTATCACTAAATGGAGAATATTCCAGGCCATCCACTGATTGTAGAACAATAGCTTTGTCTGCTGCAGAGACTTGGAATAGAGGTACACAATTTCGAACCTAAGACCATTTGGTTCCTCTAATAAACTCAGTAGAGCACACGTTTTCCCGCAGTTGGATGGACCCGCCATTATGCATCATACAGTAGAAGCAACATTAAGCCATGTCACGATTCGCTCGCACTTGCTTCGTCATCTTGCGTAATGTGCACGGGCACACACACTTCTTGCTTGACACTTGCATTGCACTGGCAAGTTTGTATAAAAGCAAACACATTTATACTTTCTGGTCAGTTGTGCGCAATGACTCGAAGAGGTAAGAACAAAAAACACATCGGTGCGGGACTTGTGAACTCGCTGATAAACAATCTGCCTTTCGAGCTACACATTCCCGGTACAGGTTCTGTAGTCCAGGAACGAAACTAGCCAATTACTAGCTCAGGGTGACGTGGGCATCAATTTTCTTGATGAAAAGTGCAAGCGCACGATATTGCCTATTTCCTTAGCAAGTATCTGGAATCAAGTCACCGAGCTGACGAGATATTGGCACAGGAAGCCGAAGATATAAGTAAATCGCCAAAAGCAGGACCAGGAGAAAATATCGCGGCGTGGGCGTATCCAAATTCATGAAGGCCAAAACTAAATTATGAATGGATGCTCGTCGAGCCAGCTCCTACAAGTCAAAGAATAATTCATGCAAAACCAAGAATAAGGCATGCAAAAACCCAAGCAAAAAATACATATTTTCGACAAAAAGATTATTGAAGGATTACCTATTTCTCTTTTGACTGCATTTGGTGCTCTCGGTGGCCTCATTGGTGCTACGACAGCTATAACGCGGGCAGTCAACACTTCGAAGAATGAGCGCAAGCAGTTAAAAGAACCACAAAGACACAATGCCAGTATAGAAGCCATTGCTATGAGTAAAGAATTGGCGCAGGACTCTACATGCAGCCTCACAAATTATTTCGATGTACGAGAAAGAAACGAGTGAAAATTCATAAGTTCTCTCCCAAAATGTTCGCTCACCAATAAAAATATAAATAAATACGCTCGAAAACTTAAAATACCAAATTTCTGAGGAGTGTTTATGCGAGACACTTTAACTATCAAACCAAAGTCTCGTGAGTGAGCCATTATTAATTTAGACGTGTCTACAGGTCGTGGCACACACTGGGTAGCATACATAAAGTCTGGAAGAATGTTTGAGTACTATGTCAATTTTGGAAATTAATGTCCTCTGCCAGAACTTAGACATTACCTGCGCAGGACCACTACATTGTTTTTATAATTACGAAACCGAACAGGTGCTTAACCAAATAAACTGCGGACACTTGTGCCTTCGCGTTTTAACTTAAAATATGTGTAACTATCAATTTTTTGCTTATAAAATAACTATACTGATATGAAAACAAATGAGTCATGTTGATAAAACTTATGTTGACAGGTCACATATCTGAGCTGCGGCTGTCCATTTCCCTCCTCTGGTTTTAGATGATGAATGTTGTATTGGACTGACATATTTTCAAACATTAACTGATATACCAAATATCGACGAAGAAAATTGCAAGAAATACTTCCTGAAAAGTGTAGGGATTGCTCAAGAAATACAGTTACGTGTTGGCTCTTACGAAATTGACGACATTGCATATTACATCAGGGAAAAGTTACCAGAGGATGTAAACTTTCAACTCCATGGAAATCCAAACACTTTAAAAAGAATTTTAACATGCAATGTTAATGTAAACTTTACGAAATCTGGGACCATAATTACGATGCTCGGATTCGAACCAAATGTGTATGATGCGGGAAGAACGTACGAATCCACGCGTGCAGTAAACATATTGCCCATGATTGTCATAAGAATAAACTGTAATTTGGCAAGTGGAACGTATCTCAACGGAAGACTAAGCAACTTGGCTGCACGAGTGTTTGCCAATATTCCTGCCAGGATATAATCAGGTCCAATTATGGCAAAGTATCATTTATGTTCAGTCATCGTAAAATGCACACAGGAAGTCGTTGTCAGAATCGTTGACCAGTGAGGACGCTTGGTGAATTTTCGAGATGAAAAAATTAGGTACATTACGTTTGCATTTGAAACGAAGGGTATAAAGTTTGTGACACCGAACAGTTATAAAAGAAATCGCATTGGCATGAAAAAGATCAGTTCTCTATCATACATCGATACATTAATACCTGGCAGTGTAAAGTTTTTTTAATATTGGACAAGTGCCGAATAATTCAGGAAGACGAAATCCTCAATGTGGAAGGTCTGGTCATTTTTGATTACCGCAATACGAAAATTAAACTGCACAAGTACCAGCCATTTCTCCTCTGTCCATACTCACTGCCTTCAGAAGTATGCATTGCTGCATAGCAGCTGGATATCTGTACTTTACCTTCGCAGTCATTTCTATGTATGAGTGACATTGACAAAAGCAGATGGCACGCAACCGACAACGACAATATCCTGCAATGGTATTCTTCATCTAATCGAGCGCATTACATATGTACTCAATGGCATCGAGGTAGACCAGACGAGAGATGTAGGCATTACATCTGCTCTGAAAAATTACCTTTCGCTCATGCCAAACGAAATGTTTGCTGCTGAGCACTCGAGGATCCATATAAGCTTACCATTTATGCAGAAGGAAAGTTTGAAGTTTGTATTCTCTGTCCATTATTCTTGGATTGGATGAAGACTACAAGCATATAGTCGTTAATTCTAAACAAGAGCTTGTACTGCTTCTATCCAACATGCTTATTAATGTGCAATTATCGTTGCTGCGAAAACACACAGAATGTCTCGCTAACACTGCATTCTATCGAGTGAATGCTGCCTTACATCCAAGTAAGTACGGTCAAACGTATCAAGATGCTGAAGAACTTAGAAAATTGAAGAACATTGATGTATTATTCCGACCCTGGAGACTTAAAGCTTATCCTGGCTTGCCTCATAGTCAGCATATCAATTGTATAGTAATTTCCAACTTCGCCATGGCTTAACCAATATACGTGATCCTCTTGCTTCAGACCGGAAGACAGTTAAATGCAGAAGTGAGCCACTCCGTATTCGACAACTGTCAAATACGTGATGTAAAAATATTTTTAAACAGTGTAATCTACTTGTATGATAATATGAACATGGACTTTGAAAATGTAATATTTCTTCTCGCATATCAAATGTATGCCAAGTTACAGCAAGCATGCTATGGTCGCGGACAGTTACCGATACTGAGTCCCGACAGTTTAAGAAAAAGACTCTTTAATCGTGTTTGATGTTTCCAAACAGGATGATCGAATAAATTCAAACATCACCGACTGTAGGATCGAAATATTGACGAGTGGAAATATTCCACCAAACACCTTTGCTTTTTGTCTGATTCTTCACGATCATTTTGCATTGTACAATTGCCGAGACAATCTTGTGAAAATTGTCATATACAGTTTAATTTGTTATATTAATTTAGCTACGACAGAGCTTTGTTAGTGGCAAGATGTAGTGTAACCTGCAAGATATTCCAGAGTCAAAACGGATTTGTGCTCAAATAAATTGCCGTCACCTCCGGTGACAAGACTCTAAATCCCACCCTTCAGTTTCCGTACACTTGGAAACTACTAGATGAAAAAAGTAAACATTTAAATGAATGGTTATGCAAATATTACCATAGTCTGAAGTGAGACAAAGGAAAATTTCCGGACCAAGAAGTAAAAAACATTCTCGAAGATTTATTATTTCAAAACGAAATAATTTATGTTGCTGGACCTGAGCAGAAAAAATGGCTGAGCAAGTTGTGTGATTCACCAGTTGAAATTGCGGATCTACAGACCGACTACGGCTGTCCTTCCCGGCACAAGCTGAGTGTAATATATGATGTGCAGCCACGCGACAAGTTTGAACGAGTATGTGCCTACACAAACTCGCAGCTAATGCAGAAATGGCACACACAGTGTTAGTAGGAGCCTGCATCTATAAATGGCATGCATCGGTTCGTGCCTTCAGTTGTCGTTCAACCTGCAAGAAGATGTTTATGTTTCATCCTGAAAACGTGTACATGAGCGTAATACCTAGCTTCAGTAGTGTCAAGTACAGCTACTGGGATTACGGTTGTCTGCATAGATATATGGTAACCTGTGATGGAGGCGTTCAGCACTGCCGGTTTTCGCAATTTCTTGTGTTACGAACGAACTCAGCAGCTGCTAGATTGCTGAAAACCTGGAAACTGTGCCGTCCATCACATGAGACCACACCCAATCCTTCCAGCCAGTATCGATGAGTTAGTCGCCTTGTCTGCACGTGCAACACCAAACATGAACGTGTTGCATTATGTTGCGACCTACGATGCATCTATACAGATGCCCAAACGACTTGCTACTTGTAGTTTAGTCAGTGAACCTGTCCCAAAAAGCACCAAGGCAAAGCCAATTAGCAGCCATGACCACAGACGTCGTCGTCCATGTCTCACCGAAGTAGTCATTGCCGAAGGTGTCCAGTCGGAATCCCATGTCATGTAGTATACCAGCAACCGTGGCTATATAAGGAGTTCCAGATGACAGGACCTTTAGTCCACCTCTGACCATGATGCAGTGCGGTTCGGTACTCTTTAGTAAGTTTCGTGAGATTTAGTTGCTGTTTCAATGTCGGCTTTCATGGATGGTCTACCATCGACATTGATAGCCTGGTGACAGCATCGCCAATGGCCATGTACATCCCAACATCATCTATACCATCATCTGCAGAGGTTACAGAAGTGGTTTCACCAGCCGGAGAGAAATTGTGCAGGTGCTGTTCCATAGCTTAAAATTTCGTCAGCAACTTCGCATCTGTGCAAATACTGTGATGCATTATTCACCACGACTTCAAATGCCCATCGAGATTAAAGAAGTATAAATCTTAATAATGCATAAAGAATGCTGTATTAGTGCAGCAAATGCAACTAACTAATTTCATCACTAGATGGCTTGCAACGACACTACGAAGTCTGCTCTGGGAAAGTTATGTGCAAGCAAAATGAAAATGGTTTTTGTTTTGACTCAAGTATTGTACCAGCCCCTGGGGGTAAATAGGTGAGGCTCAGACCATGTGAAGTGTGGATCGGCTGGTTATACTTGTCTAACATAATAGTACAGTATCTGGATATTCCTGTAAACACGATGGTATCATTAATGTATGGAAGGCCTTCCATCAACAGTGCAGAATTCATTGACAGCAGAGCCCACAACATCAGCAGTCCCGATGGGTGGTGTACCATTAACATCGGGGGACTTATGGCAATAACATCGACAGCAGGGGAGACTCGATGACAGCGATGCCGGCAGGAGTGAATATCCTGTTGACAACAGCAGCAACTGCTGTTCCAGCACTGCAAGAGTCGTGTGCGCCATCAACTGCAGGGGAGACAATGGAGACTTCTGTGGCTAAAATGTCACCATCGACCTCGCACACTTCAATGAATGGTGAACTCTCATCGCTCCAGTGCATTTACTGTGGTACTTCATTCACTACCACTTCAAGTGCGTGCGCACATGAAAGAACCAGAGGTCCAAATAAGGAACAAAGAAAACTGTTTTAGAGCAAGTGTAATAAACAATTTAGACATCGTGATAATTTCAAAAGGCACCCATCTTATAACCTGCAGTGGGTCTCTGACATTCTCTCGGAAGACATAAGTGCGGAAAATGCGTAAAGGTTTATTCACGTTGTAACAGCCTGAGTAGTCACCATACAATGTGCATAGGAGAACAAACAAGTGTTATTATGCTTCCATACCATCACGTATCATCATTTATTGCTTTACCTGAGTCGATAGTCAACAAAAGAACAGTAGTCCATTGTCTAAACTTGAATCATCAGTTTTGTTTTAATCAGAGTATTTTGGCAAGATTTGTCGAATGAAGTCATCAAACTCGTGTTTATAAGATGTATTATGTGCCGTTGCACTCCGTAATGTTGTATGTACTCAACCTGCTGTCATGCTTTTTTTTTTTTGTTTTTTCTTGCAAACTGGACATTATGCAGGTTCAATTTTGTGAGTTTTGAAAATAATTACTTTGTTATGTAAGTTTTGTATTTTAATCATATCTAAATATAAATTGTGAGAAATGTGAAACCTATTTATAATCTAAAGTGAAGTGCTTCAAGATATTCATACCACAAAAGGAAAAACATTAATTTAAAGGACTTTATAAAAAAATAAGTATGTAATTGTTTTAAACATTGATATTTAATTACCTTAATCTTTTTCATTTACTTGAGATGTATTAGTGATAATTTTGTAACTAAACCTGTATTGTTTTAATTTTTGTTCACCAAGTTTGACATCTTGTGTCAATATCTAAGGTGTAGCTTCTTAAAGAGATGATCTATTTTCCTCCTTCTTCCTAATCGGTCAGCCATCATGTAATCACATTATTCAAATTCTGTTTTAATCCGCTGGATTATGCGGTGAATTGACTGCCTTTTGGGTGAGTTTTCTTTCTTGATTCCCCCGGATTCATGTTCTTATTTATTTTTGGCCGATGTCTTAATTTTGGTGATTTTTGTTAATTCTTTTAGCGGTTCTTGTTCGTGGCGTGAGGCATCCGGGCCATGCTTGAGGTAGTCCAATAAGTACGGGACGGGAGTGAGCCTTTTCTCCCCCGCTATTGGCATCAGGATGCAGCCTACTAAATAAGGAAAGTTTACTTTTTATCTTTCGGCTTCCAGCATGTTTCGGCATGAAGTTTATCTGCTTTCGGCATCATCGGCTCTATCGCATAGAAAAATAATCAAGTGAAAGGAACTTTCCGTCGTTTCGCTAAATGAATAAAGTATACATTTTAGTTATTAACCACAAAAATATTTTCTGTTTTGTAATTGCCACTGGTGTAACCAGCCATGTGCTTATTGTCTTTTAAGGTGTTGTAATAGTACGGGGCCCCAAGCTTGCAAGTTTAATCATTTAATGTTTTGTGAAACGGAATACTCATATCTTTGTAAGTTAAGTATGTGCATGATATTATTTAAATCATTTAAATAAGAATAAATGGTCTGAACCGAAATAAAAATGTATTATTTCATGTAAAATCAGTTCCTTTCGTAAGTTAATTAAAAAAATATTTGTGGTGTTCTGTTGGTTGTAAGAGCCACGTGATGAGCTAGTCGGCATATTCTCTCTACTTGTATACATCTGCACATCAAAGCAGTGCCATTGAGCCTAAAGTCCTGGAGCTTCCCTGTTGTGTCCACCCCACGAGGTTAACCTAACCGAGTGAGATGGATAGAGCAGAACAAATATGGTTTGGAGAATAAGTACGACTTTATTTATCTGTACTATCAACCACCATTAAGTCAGATAAATCTTTTTGAGAAAAATAACACTGTCTGATTCGGGTAACTAAACACAAAGAAAAAATAATATTTCGATTTGTTGTTTGTGACAAAATGAAAGCAATGTTGCACACTAATGTCACATCAAAAACCTTTTCTGACTTGTGAGAACTCAGGTTACAAAACATCAGCACAATATTTATGCGTGTAAGATATGTTTTAATTATTTCGTTGATCAACCTTGAAAATCGTGGCTAATCACTATATGGTGTCTAGGACAGATATCTATCCATCGATGCAATCAGTTAATTAATGAACTTTTTTTTATGATTTTGGAAATCTTTCCCAAATTTCTAGGTTAATTAATACGAATTTTACAGATAGCGACCAATATGCCATCATCGGCTTACTAGAGGCTGGTAGTAGAGGAATTTAAGTTCCTTTTAGGACTTTACATCATATCTATTTATTGAATAATGATATTTATTTTCATAAACTTAAAATATATTGCGTCGACCAAGTATCGAATCAACGCTAGATATCGATTGAATCAATCAATTTTTTAATGAAAGATATATTTATGAATTTTTGGAACTTTTTTCCAAATTTCTTGGTCAATAAATACAAATTTCCAAGATGGTGGCCATATCGGTTTACTGGAGGCTAGTAGATGATGAACTTAGCTGTTTTTAGTATTTTGAATATAATTTATTAAATAAGTATTTTCGTCTAAAATAAATTGTTTCGCATAGATCAAGAATCGAAGTAAGTATGGATTCGAATAAATAAATTAATTAACTGTCGAATTTTTTCATAATTTATAGCTTCAAATTTTCTGAATTTTAAGATGGCATCCAAATGGCATACATCCGGGCAGTAAATGATTACTGTACTCTAGCAAATAAAAAACTAAACCAATATGGTAGTGGCATCCTATAGCAAACGAAAACAAGATGACGGCCTCTATCGCACGAAAACAAGATGGCGGACATGATGTATATATACCTTGGCATTAGTGGTGGAAGGACAAACTGCCAGTGGCTTCCATGGAGGAAAGATTGGTCACCATTTTTTTTTTTTTTTTGCTTTTACTGGGTTCGAACTGAGGACACCATTTTGAAGTCCGTTTTAATTCATATTTTATTAAAATCTGATTACTCATTTTCATATTTTTTTAATTTTATCGTAATTTTTCTATTAATGTTTACGGATTTTTAAGATGGCAGCCATAACAATAATTATAACTATGACATCATAATTCAAATGGCCGAAAGTTATAGAAAACAATGGCAGATGTGTAGTTCAAAATGGCGGAATGCCAGATGGCGGCTCAAAGATGCCTTCGGGGTCAAGTTCAAAGGTCAAGGTAACCCAAGATGGCCGCCGTGGCATCATAATCCAAGATGGCGGACACAATCTTCAACCCTCACTCCAACTCCGTGTCCCTGGAGGAAAATTTGTTTACTTCTCATTGTGTATGTCACAACTCCTGAAGAACTATCTGTATACATTTTGTTTACTGTATACTGCTGTATTAGGTGGTTTAACCTTTTTCATATGCTTGGTACAAACATTACATTAACTTTAATTGGGATGAGTTATACGTGAGTCTTCGCGACTTTTAAGGGCACATCTAATGCCAAATTTGAGATTTTGCACATCATTATTCACAGATGTAGCTCTATAAATTTACTAAAACCACAGCGATATCATCCTTTAATAAACACATAATTCTTAGCAATCATGAGAAAACCATAGATATTACTTGAATTCCAACAGGGTGCAAAAACAGACTTAGCCTGCACTTATCCAAACTCATATTAGTGGAAATATGCTCAAATTAAACAAGACTAAATTTAGATTGGTTATCCTAAACAATATAATGAGATTACAACTATCACACATCAGTTGTTATCTAGCTTAGCTATAAGTTTGAATCAAGTAGAAACAATCTACTGATACATATCACCTATAACCCTATATAATAATATTGTTTAAAACTGATTTTTAAATGAAACATATTCGAAAAAAAATTGGTTGCCTGTAAAGTCGGTTTACGGACGATAGTTTAACGTGACAAAGTCATAACAAAACATTGATGAAATGATTGCATACTTTTATGAATAAAATTGATTCATTTTTATATTAATAATAAAAGAATAAATACGTGAAATTATACTGGTAATCAGATTTTGAAAATGCAAGAATAATTAACCTTTATTGCCGAAATTGTTGTTGTAATAAGCAATGAAAACCACATTAACATTTCACTTCACTTTATAAACAGTCGACGAAATAGTCACGTGTAGATGACTTGTAATTAATTTTAAAAACTCGTGTTTAGCTATAAAGTTTAAGTATAAATATGAAAAAGTTTTCATATAAATAAACTGTAGTCAAATATCTAACATAACCTATTATTACTGCACTCGCTGACAGATGCTACTTTTTTTAATAATAAAAGAATAAATACTTGAAATTATACTAGTAATCAGATTTTTAAAATGAAAAATAATTTACCTTTATTGTCGAAATTGTTGTAATAAGCAATGAAAACCACAGATTAAAATCCTTTGAGAATATTTTACGTCTATGTCTTCCAGTGCTCAAAATGATATGCAATTGTGGCCCGGGCACAAAATTTTATTTCTAATTCATTAATAATAACGCCCCTCGCGATAAACAAAGAAAGATATGTATTAACGAGTGCCTGGTTGCCGCGGAAATGTATAGAATAAGCGATGCGTTCGGTTCGCGTCCGTCACCGTAGATGGCAGCACCATAGGCAAATAATATTATTTCGTTTTTATAATACAGTTTTATAACAAATACGCTGTTGAGTGTAACATCAATATTGTATATGTATCTATGCTCTCTTGTCATCTATGGGCCAATGCTGATGTTCTTTTTTTTTAATGTTAGAATGTCTGTACTGAGAAGTGCCCGGTGTGACAGTATTAAATTAGGTGGAAAACCATTCGTAACTTTGATGACTGATATCCTGGAGTATAATTAACAGTGGTTGCATAGCGTGGTTACTGCGGCTTCAATGCATTATGTTATCGCGAGAGAAATACTGTATAGTTCCATTTGCAGGAGAAAATTTTTCTGCTTGGGAATTTAGGGTCAAGAGTATATTGAGAGGAAATGGCGTGGCGAAGGCAATTGAAGATGATCGGTTTGCAGCGGATGACAAAAATCAAGCAGCCGAGGCTCGGGCACAAGCTATTTTGATAGAAGCTGTTGCGGATAGCCACTTAGAATATTTACGCAATGAAAACTCCACATTCGCCATGTTTAAAAACTTGGAGGACAATTTCAAGAAAAAAGGAGTGCGAAGTAAACTTTTCTTGCGCCGACAATTGAATACAATGAAATATAATGAACGAAATTCGCTCATGGAACATTTCGTACAAATGGAAGAAGTTTACTCCAAATTGAAAGACGCTGGTAGTGTACTGTCGGAAGAAGAAAAAGTAAACAATATTTTACTCTCAATGCCTAAATCCTATACAAGTATAGTCACTGCATTAGAGGTTATGGAAAACCTAACCATGAACTTGGTCAAGGATCGCCTCCTAGGGGAGGAGGAGAAACGGAAGAAAAGTGGAGGTGAAGAGAATGAAACTGGAGGTTATGCCTTTTTCTGCTATTCATGTGGAAAAAAGGGCCATAAACAATACCAGTGTCGTGTGAAGTTACGAGGATCAAGTTACAGAAGTCCAGATGCAGTACAACCGACAGAGGGGTCATCCCGAGGAGCGAAGCAAACAACAGGCAGAAATTACAGCAGCAACTACAGCTTCGGAAGAGCAACAAGTAAAGGCAGGTTCTCTGTCGCAAGAAGAGGTGGGCCAGCTAGATCATACATCGCAGAAGAAGATAGTGATTCAAGTCGAGTGGTGTTTTTGGCAGATGAGTTTAGAAATGAAAGTGAAAAAAAGGAAGGTAGTAAAATTGTTTTTTGTGTTGATTCGGGAAGTTCAGTTCATATTGTGGGAGAGAAAGGGTTTTTTTCAGATTACATAGAGCTAAGTGCACCAAGACGAATATGTGCTGCTAAAAATGGAGTCGAATTGGAAGCTGTTGGTATTGGGAATGTAAAGGTATGTGGTTACAACTATAATAATGATCCAATTTATTGTACTATCACAAATGTGTATCATGTCCCTGAGGTCAGAAAAAACTTGCTGTCAGTTTCAAAATTGGAAGAAAAGGTATGAAAGTGTTATTTGATAAGGGCTGTGTAAGGATTTTTTTGAACAACAAGTTGATCTTGTTTGGTTGTAAGCAAGGCTCACTATATACAGTTGAGATGATATTGGATGGTCCAGAGACAAACTATTCATGTACTCAAAAGGGGAATGTCAATGAAAATGAATCGGTTAATTTATGGCATAGACGCCTTGGGCACTTAGGATATTCAAATTTGAAACTGTTGTGGAAACATAATTTGGTTGATGGTTTAAATGATATAGCAAATGTAGATAGATTCAACGCAATGTGTGAACCTTGTATCTTAGGGAAAATGTCTAAACTACCTTATAAAGGAAAATATGATAGGGCAGTCAAACCATTAGAAATAATCCATACTGATGTGTGTGGTCCTATTAGCCCAACATCTTGGGATGGATATAATTACTTTGTTACATTCATTGATGATTACACACATTTTGTTGTAATTTACTTGATAAAAAATAAGAGTGAGGTACTGGAAAAATTCAAAGATTTTTTCTATTATGCAACCAAACATTTTGGTGCAGATATCTTGAAATTGATATCTGACAATGGAGGAGAATATGCTAATCAAGAATTTAAAAGGTTTTGTAGTAGTAAGGGTATTAGGATGGTGTTCACTGTACCCTACAATCCCCAATTAAACGGAGTGGCAGAGAGGTTCAATAGAACCTTAGTTGACAAAGCAAGAACTTGCTTGGTTGAATCTACTTTGCCCAAAGATATGTGGGGAGAAGCGATTTATTTTGCAGCTCATGCCACAAATAGAAGTCCAACCTCAGTTCATAGCAAAACACCTTTTGAATTGTGGGAAGGTAAAAAACCTAACTTAAGTAAACTCAGGGTATTTGGTAGTAGTGCATTTAATCACATTCCAAAAGAAACACGATCAAAATTAGACCCTAAAGCACAGAAGTTAGTAATGGTTGGCTATGGCCAAAGAGGTTACCGCCTGTGGGATAAAGAGCAGAGGAAAATAACAATTGGAAGGAATGTGATATTTGATGAGAGTATACCTACCTAACTTAGTACCAGAGACTAAAAAAACACAATCAGAAATTCATGAATTACCTAACAGGGACTGGACACATGTAGATAACGGCGTAGGTATGGATGTAAATAAAGAGGTTCAACAGAGTGAGGAACATACAGGTATGGACAAATCGAATGCAAGAGGTTTAGGAAAAAGGGCAGTAGTTAGACCCAAACGATTTGATAATTATGTAGAATATTTTTCAGACAGTGAGGATGAAATTTTGTTTGCTATGTGTACTTCATATCAGGATAACATACCGTTGAGGTATGAGGATGTAGGTAACATGGAGGATAGTGATCAGTGGTATAATGCAATAAAAGAAGAAATCAGTGTATTAGAAGATAATCAGACTTGGGAAGTAGTTCAAAAAACCTGAGGGAATTAAACCTATTGATACTAAGTGGATTTTTTCAAAAAAGATATTTGGTGATTCATGTCTGTACAAGGCTCGTTTAGTAGCAAGGGGGTTCCAACAAGAAGGCTTATTAGAGGATAGTTATTCACCAGTGTTGAAATTACAAACTCTGAGGATATTGTTGTCAATTGCAGTTCAACGTGATTATCACATACATCAAATGGATGTAAGAGCAGCCTTTTTGTATGGTGAAATAAAGGAGGAAGTGTATTTAGAACCTCCGGTAGGAATAGAAGTAAACCAGAATTGTGTTCTCAGACTTAAGAAATCTATGTATGGTCTTAGGAGGTCTCCCAAGTGCTGGTATGAGAGATTTTCAAAGTTTGTTACAGATCACGGGTTTAAACGTTCTGAAAATGACTATTGCTTATATGTGAATGTAGATGTTTACATTCTTTTGTATGTTGATGACATATTAATTCTAAGTAATACGATGGAAAAAATAACGTGGGTTAAGAAAATTTTGAGCTCAGAGTTTAAAATGAAAGACATGGGTTGTGAAAATTTGAGATATTTAGGTATTAATATTTGTAAAGAGAGAGATGGTTTGGTACTTGACCAGAGGGACTATTTAAAGAATGTATTAAAATTGTTCGGAATGTATGAAAGCAGGTCGGTGCAGACACCCATGGAGGTTAATTGTAAATTGTCAGAATCTGAAATGATTGATATGAGGCAAGAAGCCAAGTGCAGGTCATGTATTGGTTCTCTGATGTTTGCCTCAGTTGGGTCTAGACCTGATATAACAGCGGCAGTGTCTTACCTAGGACGTTTTCAATCAAAACCCAGTGAACTATTGTGGAACAGCCTGAAACGGGTGCTAAGGTACCTTAAGGGCACACTTCATTATAAATTGCGTTACAATAAAACTGAAAAAAATTACCCTTTAGTAGGGTATGCTGATGCTGACTTTGCGAGGGAACAAGACAGAAAATCAATTTCAGGATATGTTTTTAAGGTTTATAATAATACAGTAGTGTGGCGTTCAAGGAAACAGTCAACAGTTGCCTTGAGCACTACTGAAGCTGAGTTTGTAGCACTATGTGAATCTGTGATGGAAGGGTGTTGGATTAAAAAGATACTAAATGAAATAAATATTAAGTGTGATACTATGATAGTGTATGAAGACAACATTAGTACCATAAAAGCAGTGAGCAGGTGGGATCAAAAACGTCTGAAACACATAGACGTAAAAATGAATTTTGTAAAACACAAAGTTGAAGGAAAAGAGGTGGTGCTTAAATATGTTAACACAAAAGACCAGCTAGCTGACATTTTAACTAAGCCACTAACTGCTGAGGTATTTAGAGTATTGTTGAAGGAGTTAGGATTGTATTAGTCATATGTTATGACATTGTATAAGGTTAATTTTAAAAGAATTGTATCATGAAAATGTCAAGTGGAAAATGTAAGTTCTGTTTTTGTATATACTGTTACATTCGAAAAAAAAAAAAAGAAAAAAAAAAACAAAAAAAAACATAATCATTGGGGAGGAGTGTTGAGTGTAACATCAATATTGTATATGTATCTATGCTCTCTTGTCATCTATGGTCCAATGCTGATGTTCTTTTTTTTAATGTTAGAATGTCTGTACTGAGAAGTGCCCGGTGTGACAGTATTAAATTAGGTGGAAAACCATTCGTAACTTTGATGACTGATATCCTGGAGTATAATTAACATACGCATCCCAAATACTCCAAACTTATTTATAAAGAGTTACAATATTTTTTAAAACATTGTGCAAAATATCCCGGGTGTAATTTTAATTATTATGTGTAACTGTGATACACCATTGTTCATTAAAAACATATTTGAAAATTCAACATTACTTTTAAATAACCGTACAGATTGTGCTGAAAATCTGTGGACGATCGTTAAATTATATAATATTAATCATTCAAACGACGAAAACATGATTGAAAAGTCAAATCGATTGTTGTTCCAATCGAGTGGAGAAAGATACGGCACATGCGTTCAATGAGCGTAATGGGACACATCCGTAGTGGGACAATGTGCGTTACGGGACACTTTTTCGTGCGTGCAGCCGGCGTTCATCGATTTATTAGACGTTGTCACGTCAATAAAAATCAAATAAGACTATTTTGGTACTACTTTGTAGTGCCAACTACTGCTGCTACTGCATTTGGGACACCTCTTTATAATGGTTACAAGTAGTATAGGAATGGGGCTCCGAGCCCAGGGTTCAGGGTGTGGTGCCTGTAGTGCCGACCGCCATCTTGGATTGTGAAGTCACGGCGGCCATCTTGGTTGGTTGTGACCTTGACCTTTGACCTTGACCTTGACCACGGCAGCCATTTTCGATCCGCCATCTAGGATGATGTCATTTTGTTTTCTCGAACATTCCTGGATTGTTTTTCCCACCATTTTGAATTATGATGTCTCTGTTGCAATTATGGTTATGCTCGCCATCTTTAACTTTTTTATTTACTATCCGATTTTAATGAAATAAATTTTTAAAAATTAAAAAGATAAATAAATAATCAAATTTTAATAAAAACTATTTAAAAAACATAAATTAAAGACATGGAGCGCGGAGTCTTCTGTTCGAACCCGACGAGTGCAAAAAAATAAAAATGGCGACCGATCCTTCCCTCACAGTGGCTGCTGGCAGACTGACCCCCACCATTTTGTTCATAGCATACTTATATATCCAAGGTAGCATGACATAATGTCCGCCATCTTGTCCTTGTCTGCTGGAAGCCACAATCATGTTATCGTCTGCTAGAGTGCGCTGACACCATGTTAGTTTAATTCTTACCCATTAGAGCGCAGTAATCATTTATTATTATTGCTTTGACACCTGGCATCTTGTCATTTGGACACCATCTTTAAAATCTTTATTTATTATCCGATTTTAATGAAAAATATTCCAAAAATCATTAAATAAAATTTTCAAACAATTTACATATTGAATCTATACTTGGTTCGATCCCTAAACAATACAAACAAAATTAATTTTTAAAAATTACCACAATAGTGACAGGTATGAGAAAATAAAAACACCGCAAGTAGTATGTAATAGGGGCTACTGGCCCTGGCATCTGGCGGTGGTGCCGGGTGCCGAGCCACCATCTCTGATTGTGACGTCACGACGGCACAAGCGTACAATGAGTGTAAGGGGACACAGTGAAATGGGACCCAGCATAATGGGACCCAGCATAACGGACACAGTGTAACGGGACACAGTATAAATGGACTAGTTGTACCATGACCTTGACCTTTGACCTTGACCCCAGCGGCAATTTTGAATACGCCATTTTGGATGACGTCATTTTTTCTAAAACATTCCGGCATTTTGTTTTCGGTCAATTTGAATTATGACATCACCGTTGCAATTTCCTTTACGCCCGCCATCTTTAACATTTTTATTTATTATACGATTTTAATGAAAAAATTTAAAATTTATAAAAAAATTCAATTAATTAAATTTTAATAAAAAATATTAAAAAAACATACATTTAAGGCACGGAGCTCTGAATCCATGGTTCGAACACGGTGAGGGCAAAAAATATATAAATGACGACCGATCTTCCCTCACTGTGGCTGCAGGCAGACTGACCCCGCCACTATTTACCAAGCATATATCTCATCAGGTAGTATGACGTCATGTCCGCCATCTTGAAATTTGGACGCCATCTTGAAAATTTTAATTTATTATACAATTTTAGAGAAAAAAGTTCAAAATTAAACAAAAAATTAACTTATTAGAATACTGATTGATAAGATCGATACCAGTCCTTGGTTAGAAACCAGTAAGAGCAAAATTATAAAAAACCAACAGATCCTTCCTCCACAGAAGCCACATACAGACTGACCTACCACCACCAATACCAAGGTATATATAATGTCAACTGGTATGATGTCATGTCAGCCATCTTGTCTTCGTCCGCTAGAGGCCACCATCATGTTTTCGACTGCTAGAGTGTGCTGGTGACATGTTAAAATAATTGTCTGTTCACCATACCTGTAACCTCGACTGTTGACATTGAACTTTGATCTTGACCTTGAACTTTGACCTTGAACTTTGTCCTTGACCTTGAAATTTGACCTTGACCCTGAAATTTAACTTTGCCTTTGATACTTGACTTTGACCTTGACGACCATCATTGATCCGACATTTTATGTTCAGTACATACTACCAGGAGCTACCGCCTGCTAGTGGTCATTGCCACCATCCTGTTTTCGTCTGCTGGAGGACACCATATTGTGTTAACTCGTCTTACCATCATGCTAGTTTTATTCTAACCTGATACAGTGCAGTAATCATTTATTATTACTGAGGTGCCCGCCATCTTGAAATTTGGGCGCCATCTTGAAACTATGTAATTATTTAGCTAGAAATGCGGGAAAAATGTTAAAAGTCTCCGAAAAATAAATTATTAATATATAAATTGAATCGATGCATTCATGTCCTTGGTTCGATTCTTGGCCAGTGACAGTTGTAACTAATTATTAAATAAATTTTAGATTCTGTTTTCCATTACCTTTCGTGGAATTTATTAATCATTCACTCTAAGATAAACAACTCAAGACAATATACCTGACCATCGAATTAAATACAGTGTCGATTAACCTAACATGAAAGTCTAATTTTTTGATAATCTCAATAACCTTTAAGCCGTTCATGTACAAAGCCACACATACAGGCCAATTGTCTTCGAAACATTAAACCGAGTCATGTCAATATCAGACGTATAGGCTAGTCATTTCCGGACCGCATGACCTTCATCGTTAGCTAATTATATTCAATTAGACCATCATGACATTTTTATACATACTAAAAATCCAAGTGACCATGAAAAATATTTTAGTAACACCAAGAGGTTTGGAACTCGTAAATATTCAGTCACCACTTTTTGTACTACGCGCAATCAACTTAAAGCAAACACCGTCAACGAAAAGAAAGCACCGCTAACAAAGAGGAAGCACATATTGGAAGCACTGTCAACGAAAAGGCAGCACATTTGGAAGCACCATCAACAAAATGGAAGCACATTTTAGAAGCACCGCCAACGAAAAGGAAGCACATTTGGAAGCACCGCCAACCTAAAGGAAGCACATTTGGAAGCACCATCAACAAAAATGAAGCACATATGGAAGCACCGCCAACGAAAAGGCAGCACATTTGGAAGCACCGCCAACCTAAAGGAAGCACATTTGGAAGCACCATCAACAAAAATGAAGCACATTTTGTTAGCGCCGTCAACGAAAAGGAAGCACATATGGAAGCACCGCCAACGAAAAGGCAGCACATTTGGAAGAAACGTCCACAAAAAGGAAGCACCGTCAACGAAAAGGCAGCAGATCTGGAAGCACCGTAAACAAAAAGGAAGCACATTTTGGAAGCACCGTCAACGAAAAGGAAGCACAATTATTGGAAGCACCATCAACGAAAAGGCTGCACCATGAACGAAAAGGCAGCACATTTTTGTCACTGGCTCCAAAATTCATTGGCTCTAATATTCAATTGCTCCAATATTCATTGCCTCCAATATTTATTGACTCCAATATTCATTAGCTCCATCAGTCTATTGATTCCAACAGTCTAGTGACTCCAACAGTCATTAGCTCCTACAGATATTGGATTCAACTGCCTTTTGTCTCATCTGCTCCAAATATATTTGGCTAGAATTCTACGAGTCTAAGAGACTATGAGGCCACAAGGCTACAAGACTAAAGGATCTAGCTGGTTACGAGTTATACATGGCTGCGAGACTGCATGGCTAAAAGACAGTGTGGCTACGAAACTACATGTTTTTGAAGCTACAAGGATACAAGTCTACTCGGCTCCAAATGTCTGCAAGGCGACATGGCTACAAGACCACTTGGATATAAAGCTTCAATTCTACTTGTCTACAAGACTCCACCAAATACTTTCGAGTGTATAAAGCTCCAACTACTCCAGCAGCAATATCTTATAAGATTACATGACTACTTATTTACGTAGCAACAAGTCTACGAGGCTAATTGGCTACGTAGTTACAATTCTACGAGGTCCCAAGACATCATGACTACGTGACTATGAGCCATGAGGATACGACACTACGTGACTACGAATCTTAAAGTTTATGAGAATTCGAGGCTACAGAGCTACGAAGCTTTTAGAACACAATTTTACGTGACTGCGTGAATACAGGACTACAAGTCTGCATGAGTACTTGACTACGAAGCTACTCGTCTACAAGGCTCCAATTGCCGCATCTGTCTTCGACGGAATTATCTCTTTTGCTCCAACTACTCCAGCACCATTATGTTATAAGATTACATGACTACTTGTTTACATAGCTACAAGTCTCCCAGGCTACTTGGCTACGTAACTAATAATCTACGAGGTCCCAAGTCATCACGACTACGCTACTACGAGCCATGAGGTTACGAGACTACGTGACTACAGATCTTCAGGTTTACGAGACTGCGAGGCTACAGTGCTACGAAGCTTCTAGAACACAAGTTTACGTGACTGCGAGGATACAGGACTACACGTCTGTATGAGTACTTGACAACAAAGATACTCGTCTACAAGGCTCCAATTGCCGCATGTGTCTTGGACGGAATTTTTTCTTTTGCTCCAACTGCACCATCAGCATTATGTTATAAGATTACAATTATACTTGCTTACGTAGCTTCAAGTATACGAGGCTCCAATGCATCATGGACTACGAGACTACGAGCCATGAGACTGCATGGCTAATTGACCGCGTGGCTATGAAACTTCATTATTCTAACTGACTACAATAGCACCATTCAGTGGTGAGTGTTAATTTATCTCATGCAAAGGTACTTGTTGCAAGTAGTTCCACTTTTCAACAACAGATGACGCCACGTGTTACTTGCAGGTAAATAATGTTTATTTCTTTTATGCGGGATGCGGGATGCTCACTATCGATCGCAAAAGAAGGATGGCTTCGCTAGACTCCAAGGAGAAGGAAGTTCGTCCTTCCTGTTAGTGCTTCTCAGATTTCTCACGGTCAACCATCTTGGATTGTGACATCACGGCGGCCATCTTGGATGGGTGTGAACTTGACCTTTGACCGAAACCACAGGAATGATCGCAAGCACACGGAGAAAACCATCATAATATTGGCAAGAATAATCAGGAGCATTTAAAATAAAAAATTACAAAAAATACATAAAATTCTGTCTTGTAAACTTCTCATTGTTGAGCAAAGATAGAGTTCTAGTTCAAGCCAGATTTTTATCTATTTTTGTAAAATTTTTATTTTAAATTTTTATTTTTTTTAATTTTATGTTAAAAAAGAAAATGTGTGGAGGTTTTCTCTGTGTGCTCCCGATTATCCATGTCAATTTTATGATGGTTTTCTCCGTGTGCTCCATCCAAGATGGCCGCCGTGACGTCACAATCCAAGATGGTTGCCCGTGAGAAATCTGAGAAGCACTAACAGGAAGGACGAACTTCCTTCTCCTTGGAGTCTAGCGAAGCCATCCTTCTTTTGCGATCGATAGTGAGCATCCCGCATCCCGCATAAAATAAATAAACATTATTTACCTGCAAGTAACACGTGTCGCAGCGGAACTACTTGCAACAAGTACCTTTGCATGAGATAAATTAACTCTCACCACTGAATGGTGCTATTGTAGTCAGATAGAGTCATAAAGTATCGTAGCCACGCGGTCAATTAGCCATGCAGTCTCGTAACCATGCGTTCTGGAAGCTTCGTAGTCCTATAGCCTCGCGATCACGTAACCTTGAAGACTCGCAATCGCATAGTCTCGTAACCACATGGCTCGTAGTCTCGTAGTCATGATGCATTTGAGCCTCGTAGACTTGAAGCTACGTAAGCAAGTAGCCTTGTAATCTTATAACATAATGCTGATGGTGCAGTTGGAGCAAAAGAAAAAATTCCGTCGAAGACAGGTGCGGCAATTGAATCCTTGTAGACGAGTATCTTCGTAGTCAAATACTCATGCAGACTTGTAGTCCTGTATCCTCGCAGTCACGTAAACTTGTGTTCTAGAAGCTTCGTAGCACTGTAGCCTCGCATCACATAAACCTGAAGATTTGTAGTTACGTAGTCTCGTAAACTCATAGCTTGTTGTCGCGTAGTCATGTGTTGGGACCTCGTAGAATTGTAGCTACGTAAACAAGTTGTCATGTAATCGTATAACATAATGGTGCTGGAGTAGTTGGAGCAAAAGAGAAAATTCCGTCGAAGACAGATGCGGCAATTGGAGCCTTGTAAACGAGTAGCTTCATAGTCAAGTACTCATGCAGACCCGTAATTCTGTATCCTCGCAGTCACGTAAACTTGTGTTCTAGAAGCTTCGTAGCTCAGTAGTCTCGCAGTCTCGTAAACTTGAAGATTCCTAGTCACGTAGTCTCGTAACCTTATGGCTCGTAGTCGCGTAGTCATGATGTCTTAGGACCTCGTATAATTGTAGCTACGTAACCAAGTAGCCTCGTAGTCTTGTAGCTACGTAAATAAGTAGTCATGTAATCTTATAATATAATGCTGCTGGAGTAGTTGGAGCTTTATACACTCGTAGGTAGTTGGTCGAGTCTTGTAGACAATTAGAATTGAAGCTTTGTATCCAAGTGGTCTTGTAGCCATGTCGCCTTGCAGACATTTGGAGCTATAAAGGCAATATAGGTATACCCTTTATAGAAAATAAATATTTAATTTCCTTTAATATTTATTTTGTTTAATTACATTTTATTCCGTATGTTTATATTTGTAATCTATGGTTACTTCAGACTGTAAATTTCTTTGGTTATCGTTTTGTCTATGTATTACTCTATGTTAATTTTTATTTTAAATTATTGTCAAAGCTAGTATAGCAGTATTTTTTGAAACCACTATTAATTTAAAGATGAACACGTCAGTAATGGGTAGTAATTTTACTAGTTTTGTTTTATCAACAAGCTTAAGAAAGTCGTTTATTAGTGACGGGGAAAATATTCTTTTAGAACGAATTGAGACTTCATTAAGGAAACATCTAGAACGCAACGATTTCGACATTAATTTAGAATTGAATATTTATAGAAGAATTGAAACTGTTTATTATTGCCAATATTGACAGAGATTTCGAAGGAACTAATAAATTTAATCAATGAAGATAAGATTCAGACGTCAAGAATTCTAAATAATTATTAAGAAGAGAAGTCGACGAATATCCAGATTCAAGAGATCGTCCAATGACTTAATTTGTTTTGAAACTATGAAGAATAAATGCCGTTGAACATCCTGAAGAATGAAGAATCCTGTCGAAGAATGAAAAGTCGCAGTTCGAGCCCGAGAAGGATGACCGTCGTGCAGTCCAGCCCAGTTGCAGCCCATAGTATGAAGGATGGAGTCGTGACGGCGCGTATTCCTGCCGCCCGCTAGAGACCGGAGGAGCAACACCGAGTTTGCAGTCCTGATTGAGTCGAACCAAGGATTCTCCGAGAACCTACACGTCTCGTGGGTATCCTGCAGCAAGGTTTGGTCCCTTACCCCATCACCCGAAGACTCGCTGATTATAGAAGTACCCTAACGAATGACGATTTAAACAAGACGAACATTTTTCACAGAACTAGAATCTTTTATATTATAGATCATATTCTTTGTACAGAAAAACCGTGTACTTGTTCATCTTTAGATTTACCATATCAAATTCCGGAATCGCGATCCCGAACTAAATAATATTAGATAGTATATATGGAACTTGATATTGAAAGAACATGTTGCTATTTTGTTTGACGGGTACTGCAAGTTACGCACCCAGTAGTCCACGCTCTGCCGGACTGAAGCTAGTTAAAATAAATAACATCCAAGTAATTAACATTTGATCTTAAAGATAACTTACTCAAATGAAAGAATTGTTAGATGCTTTGAAGTCGAGAGTGATAACAAATTCCATCTGTATTTTAACATAAATTATTTTAGTTAAATTTATTTATATAAAGCGTGATTAGTGCCTGTCTAAGTGTATTGTCACCATCTGCACTAACTTTACCCGCAAATATAAATATTACATTTGAATTTTTTACACGTTATTACAAGTCTAGTCACGAGATTAGTATTTAACATACTTTTGACACATTGTAATTTGACTTTCAGACACAAACTTCTAGATACAATTCTTAAAACTGAGAGAGGTAAGCTAGAGAAACTGAAATTATTAACTACATTTAATAATTTCCATATTTACACTAGCTGACTCTATAGAGCCGAGTAGACTTGTATCCTTGTAGCTTCAAAGACATGTAGTTTCGTAGCCACACTGTCTTTAAGCCATGCAGTCTTGCAGCCATGTATAACTCGTAACCAGCAAGATCCTTTTAGACTCGTAGTCTTGTGGCCTCATAGTCTCTTAGACTCGTAGAATTCTAGCCAAATATATTTGGAGCAGATGAGACAAAAGGCAGTTGGAGCCAATGACTGTAGGAGCCAATGACTGTTTGAGTCACTAGACTGTTGGAATCAATAGACTGATGGAGCCAAAGAATATTGGAGCCAATGAATATTAGATCAAATGAATATTGAAGCAATTGAATATTGGAGCCAATGAATATTGAAGCCAATGAATATTGGAGCCAATGAATATTGGAGCCAATGACAAATGTGCTGCCTTTTCGTTGATGGTGCTGCCTTTTCGCAGACGGTGCTTACAAAGGAACTGCCTTTTCGTTGGCGGTGCTTCCAAATGTGCTGCCTTTTCGTTGGCGGTGCTTCCAAATGTGCTGCCTTTTCGTTGGGGGTGCTTCCAAATGTGCTTCCTTGTCATTGATGATGCTTCCAAGATGTGCTTCCTTTTTGTTGGCGGTGCTTTATTTTCGTTGACGGTGTTTGCTTTTTGTTGATTGCGAGTAGTACAAAAAGTAGTGACTGAATATTTACGAGTTCCAAACCTCTTGGTGTTACAAAAATATTTTTCATGGTCACTTGGATTTTTAGTATGTATAAAAAATGCCATGATGGTCTAATTGAATATAATTAGCTAACGACGAAGAAGGTCATGCGGTCCGGAAATGACTAGCCTATACGTCTGATATTGACATGACTCGGTTTAATGTTTCGAAGACAATTGGCCTGTATGTGTGGCTTTGTACATGAACGGCTTAAAGGTTATTGAGATTATCAAAAAATTAGACTTTCATGTTAGGTTAATCGACACTGTATTTAATTCGATGGTCAGGTATATTGTCTTGAGTTGTTTATCTTAGAGTGAATGATTAATAAATTCCACGAAAGGTAATGGAAAACAGAATCTAAAATTTGTTTAATATTTAGTTACAACTGTCACTGGCCAAGAATCGAACCAAGGACATGAATGCATCGATTCAATTTATATATTAATAATTTATTTTTCGGAGACTTTTAACATTTTTCCCGCATTTCTAGCTAAATAATTACATGGTTTCAAGATGGCGCCCAAATTTCAAGATGGCGGCCACCTCAGTAATAATAAATGATTACTGCACTGTAGCAGGTTAGAATAAAACTAGCATGATGGTAAGACGAGTTATCACAAGATGGTGTCCTCCAGCAGACGAAAACAGGATGGTGGCAATGACCACTAGCAGGCGGTAGCTCCTGGTAGTATGTACTGAACATAAAATGTCGGATCAATGATGGTCGTCAAGGTCAAAGTCAAATATCAAGGCAAAGTTAAATTTCAGGGTCAAGGTCAAATTTCATGGTCAAGGTTTAAGTTCAAGGTCAAAGTTCAAGGTTAAGGTCAAAGTTCAAGGTCAAAGTTCAATTTAAACAGTTGAGATTACAGGTATGGTGAACAGAATTTAGATTAACAATTTTACCAGCACACTTTAGCAGTCGAAAACATGATGGTGGCCTCCAGCGGACGAAGACAAGATTGCGGACATGACATCATACTACCTGAATATATATATACTTGGTAAAAAGTGGTGGAGGTCAGTCTGCCTGCAGCCACTGTGAGGGTGGATCGGTCGCTAATTTTTTTTTGCCCTTACCGGTTCGAACTGAGGACTCATAGCTCCGTACTGTAAATATATGTTAAAATATTTTCTATTAAAATTTTATTAATTGAATTTTTTTATAAATTTTAAATTTTTTCATTAAAATCGGATAGTAAATAAAAAAGTTAAAGATGGCGGGCATTAAAGGAAATTGCAACGGTGATGTCATAATTCAAAATGGGTGAAAACCAAAAGGCCGGAATGTTCGAGAAAAAAAAGATGTCATCCAAAATGGCAGATCCAAAATGGCCTCTGGGGTCAATGTCAAAGGTCAAGGTCATGGTACAACTTGTTTCGTTATGCTGTGTCCCGTTACGATGGGTCCTGTTATGCTGTGTCCCATTACGCTCATTGTACGCTTGCGCTGTTGTGACGTCACAATCAGAGATGGTGGCTCGGCACCCGGCACCACCGCTAGACGCCAGGGCCAGTAGCCCTATTACATACTACTACCGCAAGTTCTTTTAAAAAACCAAAAAAATTATTACATAAACTCTACACTACTATATGTACAAAAAAAACACAGACAAATTACTAAAGTTTTGTGGATTTCTCGATTTCTGCATCTGCCACCCACGAATTAAAGCGAGGTGGAATGCTCCACCACTTGACGTAGGAGAAACCATTTCTTCGTTTTATAATCTTCTCCACCAAGTACGTATCGGGATACAACGTAGGCTGAATCTCTTCGGCATAGAAGCTACCACAGATAGGTTTGTGGTCCAAATCTTCGAGGTAGTAGGTCCTAGGCTGTGATTCACGAACATGTGTCACACGGAAAAGTTCAGGACTCCAGTTCGCAGTGAAACCTTTCTCGAAGATACCTTTCTGCTTGGAGATTCGCATAATGTCACCGACGTTAGCTATAAGCTTTCGGAGATCTTTCTTCTTCGTGTTGGAAAACACTGTTTGAAGCAGGCGATTGTCTGTTACGTCCTTTGGCATCATTTTCGTGGTAGAATGCACCGTGGAATTATATTCGCTTATTAGTTTCGGCAAAATTTCAAGCCACTTGTAATTTCCATTAGCCGTGAACTGTCACCACATCTTGAAACGCAAAGTTCTGTTAAACCTTTCAACAATGGAGGCTTTCACGTTTCTAAATGTAGAGTAGTGTTTGATGCCATACTTCTTTATCA
The DNA here is from genome assembly GCF_032445375.1 of Bacillus rossius redtenbacheri. Lineage (NCBI taxonomy): Eukaryota > Metazoa > Arthropoda > Insecta > Phasmatodea > Bacillidae > Bacillus > Bacillus rossius. The sequence continues at coordinate 3,186,897 of NC_086337.1, read as the reverse complement.
AAGCCTTGAAGGTTGCATTGTAAAATTCTTTCCCGAGGTCCGTTTGCAGGTGCGACGGTACACGTCCATCACGCAAAATATTGTTCATGGCTTTGGATACGTAAGTTGCAGTCTTTGATTTGACAGGTCTCGCCCAAGCGAACTTGCTATAAACATCGATGACTGTCAACATGTACTTGAAACCTTTATTCAATCGGGAATACGGTATCATCTCAACAAGGTCCGCCTGGAATAAATCATCAATTACGCGAACTATGACTTTGCGACGAAGGTATTTCCGTCTAGCAGCATGGAGTTCGCGAGCGATTACGGTTCGACTCATTGTATGTAGCCGGCTTCCCTCAGTTCTTCAAGTATGGAGACTATTTCGTTGATATGCGAATAGTTTCCTACACTAAGCGAAGCATGTAGAATTCTAAGACGATCAACTAATTCATTGGGGTTGTCCCAATATACATAGTCAAATATCTGATCACTTTCTAGCTTTTTTAAACCTTAACCATGTATTGTTGGTTCTTTGAAGAGATTAGCGAGAATGTCGATTTTTTCATGATCTTCGTCTTTATATACACCACTATCTGGATCGCTATAGCGAAAATGTGCATTGGTTAACTCTAGCAGTTTTTTGTACTCTTGTAAGTCTTTGTGAGAATATCCTTTAGGCTCCCTTCGAAACAGCAATTCGTACAGACCCGGAGTCCCGCGCGTTTTGAACTCTTCTACGCGCACGATATTTCCTAGTAGAAAGTCTATTTCTTTAGCACCGAGGAACCACTTGTTATGTTTTCTGTACACTCCGTAGGTCGTGTCATTATTCCGACTCGCAAAACGATATCAGGTATGGTCGGACCATTGCATTAACTTGATGTCCCTTTTTCGGTATTTTTTTCTTGTGCATGGACTCTGTACTCGTTAAGTCCTCTTCTTCTCGATCTGGTTCATACTTTCTCTTCTTTACAGTTGGCATTTCATCTTCAACTTCTGTCTTTACATTGATGGCTGGTTCTTCCTTATTTTTAAGTTAGTCGAAGGGACTAGTGATTGGTTTAAATATCTCCTCATTTTCCATCTCACGTGCAAGTCTGGTTCGTCTATCAAGTAGATATTTTTCACGACAGACTGTATAGCTCGATGAAGGTCACTGGCCAGGTCCGACATTGTACTGGCTGAAAACTTATTGCAAGACATCCTTTTATACTTTTTTATTCGTTCGCAGAAACTTCTTTCTTGTGTTTGGCCAAATCTGAATTTATTGACATGTGAGTTAGTGATGCTTTCAGACTATTTTGAAAAGTCCTCAAATCGTCACGTCTTTGTGCTTTCGATACTTCGATCATGTCGCGAATGCGAGAATCCGAGGCTTCCACGCTCTGGTCGATGGCAACAAGATACTCTAGTAAATATTTTTTCACACTTTCTACTTTTTGAGCCAGTAGCGAAATGTATTTGCGGATAACGTCGTCATGAGACTTGAGAGCAGTAAGCACGTCTCGACTGCTACGACCGAATTTCGATATGCTATGACTCATGTTTGACGATAAACTGATCGAAACCTCGTCTGTACCTGCCCTTATATAGAGGCCAGTCTTTGACTATAACTAGGAATACGTGTTCTTCTTTCCAACACAAGGAGCTCATGACTTTGAATTCCTGGAATGTCATGTCGGTGTTACGTGATCGTCATAAGCGTGACGTAAATTAAGTTCGTCCGTACGAAAAACCACTATGACATTCGCGTTGTCTCGTAGGAGATGTTTTGGAATACTACTGTACGTCTGACACAGGTAAACGCAGTCTACCTTGGCGTGTCTGCTCATGGAAAAGTACTCTTGTATTATGCCTTGCTTCTCGCACATTACATCGTCGAAAACAAACACGGAATTGGCTTATGTTTCGCTTGGTGGTACCACATCAGCATTATCATTAAAAGGAAAATACTCCAGACCATCCACCGATTGTAGAACCGTAGCTAGGCGCTGGTATTTTGGCTGTTGCAAAGATTTGGAATAGAGGTAAACATTTTTGAACCTAAGACCGTTTGGCTCCTCTAATAAACTCAGTAGAACGCATGTTTTGTCGCAGTTGGACGGACCCGCCATGATGCAACGAACGGCAGAAGGCAACAGTAAGCCATGTCGTGATTCACGCGCACTAAATACATCGTCTTGCGTAATGCGCAGGGGCAAACACATTTCTTGCTTGACGACTTGCATCGCTACTGACGAAATTGTATAAAAGAAGCGTATTTATACTTTCTGGTCAGTTGTGCGCAATGACTCGAAGAGGTAAGAACAAAAAACACATCGGTGCAGGACTCGTGAACTCGCTGATAAACAATCTACCATTCGAGCTACACATTCCCGGCTACAGATTCTGCGGCCCCGGCACTAAACTAGCGAAAAGGTTAACTCGCGGTGACGTGGGCATTAATTCTCTCAACGAAAAGTGCAATCAGCACGTTATCGCATATTCATTAAGCAAGGATCTGGTATCTAGGCACAGAGCAGATCACATATTGGCACAGGAAGCTGAAGAAATATGCAAATCTCTGGACGCGGAACTTGGAGAAAAAATCGCAGTGTGGGGCGTATCTAAAATCATGAAGGCAAATACGAAATTAGGACTGGGTGCTCGTCGAGCCAGTGCCATCAATTCAAAGACTAACTCACGCAAGACCAAACGCAAGACTGGTGCAGGCGTGCAAAAAGCCAAGCAAAAATTACAGACACTACACAAGAAGATTATAGGAGGATTTCTTCCTTTGCTTTTGCCTGCATTGGGTGCTCTCGGCGGCCTCATTGGTGCAACGAACGGTATAGTTAGTGCGGGCAGTCAACACTTCAAAGAATGAGCGCAAGCAGTTAAAAGAAGCACAACGACACAATGCCAGCATGGAAGCCATTGCCAAGGGTAAAAAAAATCGGCGCAGGACTCTACTTGCAACCTCACAAATCAGGTCGAGGCATGAAAAAGAAACGAATGAAAAAATCCTAAGTTCTATGCCGAAACGTCCGCTCACCTATATAGATTTGATCAGGTACGCTCGAAAACTGAAAATACCAAATTTCCGCGGCGTGTTTATGCAAGAAACTTTGCCCAGGAAACCAAAGACATGTGAGTGCGCCATAATTAATTTAGATACATCGTCGGGTCGTGGCACGCACTGGGTGGCTTATGTTGAGACTGGAAAAATGGCTGAGTACTACTATAGTTTTGGAAATTTAAATCCTCCGCCAGAACTTAGGCGATACCTGGGCCGGACCACTACATTGTTCTACAATTACAAAACCGAACAGTCACCTATTCAAACAAACTGCGGACACTTGTGTCTTCGCTTTTTAACAAACAAAAATTAGCTGAAAAAATAATTGCTACTTAAAGGTTGTGCAGTGATGATAATTTCTTAGTCATGTCGATAACACATACCTTGACAGGTCACGAATCTGAGCTGCAGGCGGTTCATTTCCCGCCTCTGGATTTAGACGGAGAATGGTGTATCGGACTCGTAGATTTTCAAACGTATAATGCCATACCGAATATCGACGAAGAAAATTGCAAAATCTGCTTCCTGAAAAGCGATGGGACCGCTCATGAAATACAGTTACCTGTTGGCTCTTACGAAATTGACGACATTGCAAATTACATCAGGGATATGTTACCACAGGATGTAGACTTTCAACTGGTTGGAAATCAAAACACTCAAAAAGGCATTCTAACATGCAGTGAAAATGTCGACTTTACGAAACCTGGGACCATAGGTACGATGCTCGGATTCGAATCAAAGGTGTATGATACAGGAAGAACGTACGAATCTACGCGCGCAGTAAACATTTTGCCTGTGAATGTCATAAGAATAAACTGTAATTGGGCAAGTGGAACATATCTCAACGGAATACTAAGCACCATGCTGCACGATTTTACGCCGATGGTCCCGCCAGGATATAAACTGGTCGAAGTACCGCAAAGTATCATTTATGTTCCAGTCGTCGTGAAGTGCGCACACGAAGTCGTCGTCAGAATCGTTGACCAGCGAGGACGATTGGTGATTTTTCAAGACGAAGAAATTACATTACGTCTGCACTTGAAGCGATGGGCATAACGTTCGTAACACCGAACAGTTATAAAAGAAATCGTATTTGCATGAATAAGAACAGTTCTCTACCAGACATCAGTGCATTAACACCTGACAGCATAAAGTATCTTCTTAGTATTGGACAAGTGCCGAATAAATATGGAAGACGAAATCCTCAACGTGGAAGATCCGGTCATGTTTGATGACAGCATTACGAAAATGGAATTGCACGAGTACCAGCCTTTACTGCTCGGACCGTACGCACTACCATCAGAAGTACGCATTGCTGTACAGCACCAAGATATTTGTACTTTACCTTCGCAGTCATTTCTACATATAAGAGGCACGCTGACAAAAGCGGATGGTACACATCCGACAACGTCAATATCCTGCAATGGTATTCTTCACCTAATAGAGCGCATTATATATGTACTCAATGGCATTGAGGTAGACCAGACGAGAGATATTAGCATAACATCTTCTATAAAAAAATAACCTTTCGCTCACGCCAAATGAACTGTCTGCTGCAAAGATGAGCGGTTGGGCTCTCGAGGATGAATATAAGCTTCCGGTTTATGCCGAAGGAAAGTTAGAAGTTTGTGTTCATCTGTCCATGCTTCTTGGATTCGTTGAGGACTACAAACATATAATCATTAATTCGAAGCAAGAGCTCGGACTGCTTCTAGCCAACACGCACATTAATGCAATTGGTGCCGCTGCAGTAAACCCTCAAGATGTCTCGCTAACACTACAGTTTATCGAGTGGATGCTACCCCACATCCAAGTGAGCACCGTTGAACGAGTCAAGATGTTGAAGAACATAGAAAATGGCAAGAACTTCGATGTGCCATTCCGATCCTGGAGCCTGGAAACTTATCCTGGCTTGCCTCATAGTCAGCGTATCAATTGGATAGAAAAGTCCAGCTTCGCTACGGAAAAACCAAGTTAAATCATCGTCGGGCTTCAGACCGGAAGACAGCTCAATGCAGAAATAAGTCGCTTCTTATTCGATAACTGTCAAATACGTAATGTAAAAATATTTTCAAACAGCGAAAGTTATCCGTACGTTGACATGAACATGGACTTTGAAAGTGGAAGATTTCTTCTCGCATATCAAATGTACGCCAAGTTTCAGCAAGCTTACTATGGGCGGAGACAGTCACCGATACTGAGTCCCGACAGTTTCAAGAACAAGGCTCTGTTAATGATGTTTGACGTTTCCAAACAGGATGATCGAATAAATTCAAACATCATCGACTGCAGGATCGAGATAACGACTAGCGGAAATATTCCACCAAACACCTGTGCTTTTTGTATGATATTTCACGATCGGCTTGCTTCGTACAATTGTCGAGACAAACTTGTGAAAATTCTGACATAAATAGTGTTTCGTTTTCGATAATAATTAAGTTACGACGCAGCATTGCTAGCGACAAGATGTACTGCAACCTGCAAGGTTTCCAGAGTCAAAATGGATTTGTGCTCAAGGAAATTAGCATCACCTCCAGAGACAAGACTCGAACTCGCACTTTCCGACCTCCGTATCCTTGGAAACTACTGGACGAAAAAAGCAAACGGTCGAATGAATGGCTTACCAAAAATTACCACGGACTAGAGTGGGACGAAGGAAAAATTTCGTACCACCAAGTAAAAAACACTATTGAAGATTTACTAGTTCAAAACGAAATAATCTACGTTTCTGTACCTGAACAGAATAAATTATTGAGCAAGTTGTGTGATGCGTCAGTTGTAATTGTAGACCTACAGACCGACTACGGCTGTCCTTCCCTGCACAAGCTTAGTACAATATACGACGTGCAGCCACGTGACAATTTTGAACGTGTCTGTGCCTGTACAAACTCACAGTTAATGCAGAAATGGCACACAGTGTTAGTAGGAGCCTGCATATATAAATGGCGTACTTACATACGTGCCTTCAGTTTACGTTTGACCTGCAAGAAGATGTTTACGTTTCATCCTGCTAACGTGTATGTGAGCGTAAGACCTAGCTTCGGCAGTGTCGAGTACAGCTACTGGGATTCCGGTTATCTACGTACATATACAGAAACCTGTGATGGAGGCGCTCAGCATTGGTGGTTTGCGCAATTTCCTGTATCCTACCAACCGACTCAGCAGCTGTTAGATTGTTGCGAACCTGGAAACTGTGCTGTCTATCACATGAGACCACACACAATCCTTCCAGCTAGCATCGCTGAGGTAGTCGCCTCATCTGCACGTGCAACACCAAACATGAGCGTGTTTCAACCTGTTGCGACCTGTGATGCTTCTAGGCAGACGCCCAAACGGCGTGTGTCTCGTCGTCAAAGTTCAGGCAGTGAATCTGTCCCAACTAGCACTGAGCCAAAGCCCAGGCGCAGACGTGGTCACAGACGTCATCGACCATGTCTTGTCGGAGTTGTCGACGTCGCAGAAGATGACCAGCTGTAAATCTGTGTTCCTGATCCCGTGACCTGCGAACCAGTTGGAACCGGAGTCGACGAGGCAGTGCGTGCGGCATTAAAGACTTTGCTTGCGAAAATACTTAATTCCTTAACCTAATGTGTATTTGTGTAATTTTTATAACTAAATGTGTAAAACTTGAACTTGTGTTATTTTTATTTCTATAATTATTAGGTACTAATAAAAAATAATTTTAAATACAGACAATATTTTTTCTCATGTAGTGTACCAGTAGACCGCCGGTATATAAGCGAGGTTCAGACGACTGGACCCTCAGTTCACCTCTAGCCGCAGTGCAGTACGGACTTGCTCTCGTCAGTAAGTTTCGTGAGATTTAGTTACTGCTCTAATGTCAACTGGGATACACTGTTTACCGTCAGCAGCGGGGACCTCGATGGCAGCATCGATGATGGAGTCGGTGATCCCGATACCGGCTGCAGAGGTGACAACGATACGTGCTGTTCCACCATCAGCTGAAGTTTCATCATCTGCATTCCTGACTTCAATTAATGAAAAGTGTTATTCCGTCAGGTCAAATATTGTGGTGCATCATTTACTATCACTTCAAATGTGCGCAGACATGAAAAAAGCGGTTGTCCGAATAATGCTCAAAGAATACTGTTTCAGTGTATAAAATGTTATAAACTAATTTCACGTCTCGATAGCTTACATCGTCATTATGAAAAATGCTCCGAGAAAGTTAAGTGCGAGTATAATGAACATGGTTATTGTTTTGACTCATGTGTTGTACCAGCTAATGAGAATATATAAGTGAGACCCTGGTGATATGAACCTCAGTCCGTCTCCAGCTGCAGTGATGAACGGATAGGATAGTTAGACTTGTATAACATAATAGACCAGTATCTAGCTATTCTTGAGAACTCGATGGCATCATTACCACTATCAACACCAACCTGGATCGAAGGTCTACCATCAACAGTGACAACGTCGTTTACAGCTACACCTATTCTCTCAGCACAACAGGAGATTTCGACGTGTGCAACATCTTCCGCAGAGCATAACTCGAAGGCTTCAGAAGTTAACATTTCGGCAATGTTAGAATAGTTGTCAACAGTGCCAGTGCCATTGATGAAGGAAGGAGCATCCAACAGTGTTCAATCACCCAACTGTACGTACGGTGAGAAGATAAAAAACTTGAAATTACAAGATTATGCAATACACAATTGTAATAATAACTCTGAACGCATTAAATATCAGTGCAACAGGTGTTTAAGCAAGTTTATACACTATGAAAGATTAAAACGTCACCTCGGGAATTGTGATAGACTGGCTGTACATTCATCAGAAACAAGCTGTATATTTTGTAACAAAACATTAGCAAATATTCAAAGTGCTAAACGACATGAAATATATCACTGTCCTTTTAATGAAGTCGATAATTCGTCTTTGTGTGAAAATTGTGGTGTACCAATATGTCAACCTGATAAACTGAATAGACATTTACGGCCATGTAAGGGACTTAGTCCGCACAACAAGAAGATTGTTTGAATCGAGAAATCCACAAAACTTTAGTAATTTGTCTGTGTTTTTTTGTACTTGTAGTAGTATAGAGTTTATGTAATAATTTTTTTTTGGGTTTTTTAAAAGAACTTGCGGTGTTTTTATTTTCTCAAACCTGTCACTTTTGTGGTAATTTTTTTAAAATTAAAGTTGTTTGTATCGTCCAGGGATCTAACCAAGTATCGATTCAATATGTAAATTTTTGAAAATTTATTTAATGAATTTTGGAATTTTTTTCAGTAAAATCGGATAATAAATAAATATTTTCAAGATGGCGTCCAAATTACACGATGGCGGGTGTCACAGCAATAATAATAAATGATTACTGCACTCTAGTGGGTAATAATTAAACTAACATGGTGTCAGCACACTCTAGAAGATGATAACATGATTGTGGCTCCCAGCAGACAAGGACAAGATGGCGGACATGACGTCATACTACCAGATGATATATATGCTATGAACAAAGTGGTGGGGGTCAATCTGTCAGCAGCCACTGTGAGGGAAGGATCGGTCGCCATTTTTATTTTTTTCACTCGTCGGGTTCGAACCGAGGACTCCGCGCTCCGTGTCGTAAATTTATGTTTTTAAAATAGTTTTTATTAAAATTTGATAATTTAATTTTTTTATAATTTTTAAAATATTTTTAATTAAAATCGTGTAATAAATAAAAGAGTTAAAGATGGCGGGACTAACGATGATTGCAACGGTGACGTCATAATTCAAAATGGTGGAAAACAAAATGCAGGAATGTTCGAGAAAACATAATGACATCATCCAAAATGGCGGGTCCAAGATGGCGGATCGAAAATGGCCGCCGGGGTCAAGGTCAAGGTCAAGGTCACAACCATCCAAGATGGCCGCCATGACGTCACATTCCAAGATGACGGTCGGCACCACAGGCACCTCACCCTGAACCCTGGGTTCAGTGCCCCATTCCTATAATACTGTTAGACAACCACTTTGGATACTACTCTGTACAACTCCGTGTACCCTGGCTAAAATAATGCCCTGTAGTAGATCACTACTTCATGTGTATAACACACGTGAAATTATATGCACATCTATGTGTGTAAGCAGTATTCTACAGCACATGTTTATAGTTGATATTAATACTCCAGTGTAGTTACTCAATTTATAAGAATAAACAATTATTAATGTCAATGATATTCATTCACTGTAACATTACACATTAATTAATACATATAACCATAAAACCTACCGTAGGAATCTGTGACCATATTCCAAATAACAAAGGTAAAACACCTCAAGTGTATCACGAAGTAGTTTTAGGGCCGGCATAAATTCGATCAAATGATCCGTTTACTTCAGTATGAATTATGTAAAATATTTTTTATAAATTTTTATTGTTGAAATAATCCATTATCAACAAATAATATTCTATGAGTTTATGCATTTGGTGCCATATTCATGTAGATCTAGCAATTATTAATACAGTGTGTACTACCAAAAATAACATACTGTACATAACCATATTTGATATGTTACATATTTCATAGCCTCAATCTTTCACAATTTCCTTTCGTACATTATTCAAGCAACAGTACAAAATTATTACCATACTATGATGAATGTGTTCAGGCTTGTCCCATCTGACCCAAACAGTCACTACTCATTTACCAAATCATAAGATACACACTTGCTTGCCATATGGGGCCTAACATGCATGTTAAGTGAAAATCAGTTGAAATAACCTAAATGCTGAAAACTTTAGAAAACAAAACAAGTAAATGTTATTAAGTTTATTAAAGTGTAGACATCACAAATATAGGAAAAAAACAAACTTTCCATTGACAAAACAAAAAAAAATCAAATTGTTCTCATTACCTACTTTTTTCACGTACAAATGAATTTATTATATATTTGGTTTTAATCACATTTTCTGAAAAATATTCTTAACTGTTAAATATGTATCTCAAGTTACTTTAAAATAAATGTTTTTGAGCGATAAGTTCTTGAATCTATGAAAAATAACACAATATACAATTACAAATAATTTAAAGGCTCCGGAGAGTAAGTTACTTTTACTACTCTGAAACAAATATGGCCACCAAGTAAACAACACAGAAGGTGCAGAAAGTGCAACACAAACAAATCCAACATTTACTTTATTTTACCAGGAACTTCACACACAAAAGACAAAAGGAAAAAAATTGTCAGAAAACATTAGGGAAATTTACATGTAACCTTGTAGAACAGCAAACATATATCAAACTTAGAAAAATTTCTGGCCACTAACGAAAGAAAGACGAACACAAAAATTATACTTAGCTCTCGAATAACCTCCATACTCTCTCTCCCTCTCTCTCTCTCTCTCTCTCTCTCTCTCTCGCTCTCTCTGATGTCATTGATTCATGGTGCCATCATCTTGATGGTCCTGGCTGTTCCATACTGAACTGCCTAAAACTCCCAGTATTTTTACCCTTAATTCCTCCCTCTCTCCCTTCTATTACCTCTCAAACTCTCTAGGATCAAATATAAAGTCTGGGACAGTTACAGAAAGTTCTAGAAGGTTCTTCACTGTAGTCCAAACAATCGATACACAGGCGAGTCTTTCGGTTGTATTCTTCTTGCTAAGATCTCGGTTGGTACCCCCTGAGTTTGAAGCTGTTTTGGAAGGAACCCTCGTGATTTTGGTTGAAGGGTTCTGTCTTAAACAGCACACAGCAGTAGCCTATCTATGATATGTTGATGTCACAGGATGATAATTCCACATGGTAAACAGGTAAGGTTATGTTTCTGTTGTGTCCTTAAATGTTTTTACTGTATAAAATTAACACGAATGGTTTCGTGACCAATACACACGGTCAAAATGCATTTTTAATTAATTTACACATGATAACGCATATATATTACACATGACAATCCATACCAACATTTACAAAGCAAATTCTAACTGAAATTAATACTCAGTCAAATATTTACCTATAATCTTTATTATATAACATTTTCATTGGACAATCATATTAATTAACATAATAACATACATAATTTCCACATTACAATTATTTTTTTTCACAAAACATAAGTAAACTACTAAGAATAAACCAATATATCATCTCATGATAATCAACTTATATAACATCATTTATGTAGTTAACTTGATATTAAATTACATGATACAAACATTTCAAAACCATTTACCCATTTTTACATCTTTTTACATTTTCTGGCATCTTTATTCGTACCCGGTATAGTTTGGTTACATTTGTTTTTTCATAATTTGTAACTTCGATACACACAGGTTTACACGGGTAGATATGTACCTACCTCGTCTGTTTCAGTTCGATGGCAACATACTGCACACATCACAGTGTGTCATGGGTCCTTGAAACATAATGTGTGTTTGTGTCGGTGAGTGCTAACCAAGTAACAATTAAATTTACAATAGGTATACTTGTATTTGATAGTAAATAATATATATATTAGTTTAACATGCAAACGAAATATTATTTTGAAATTTTCTCAATAAAACTTCATAATTTATTATGGTAACTAAATAGTTTAATAGAGCATATGTTCGAAGAAAAAGCATATTTGAGTGTGGTGTGGTATTGTGATACCACAATAGAGAGCAAGTAGAGGACTTTGAAGAAGATAAATGTAAAATGGTTTGGCAACAAATATCACCAAGGTATGTCATATGGAGACATGTTAGTAACTTTAGTACTACATGTATTTCGTAATGTTCATTTGATTGTTTTGCTATGTCGTTCACAGTGTATCCTTATGTTGACACATTCCAGTAGGGTAATAACGTTACGTTGCCTTTAACATTAACACCCAACAATATAAGTAGCTACAAAGTGTGAATAGGGTCATGCAGTAAACAATTCTATAGGACTACGCCTATGAACAAAAGAATTATACCTTAGTGTACTATGACACAACTACACCCATACATACATAAACTTGAAGACCTCATGGCTCGTAGTCGAGTTGTCATGTTGTCTTGGAGCCTCGTAGACTGGTAAATACGTAGCCAAGAAGCCTCGTAGACTTTAGCTACGTAATCAAGTAGTCTTGTAATCTTATAACATAATGCTGCTGGAGTAGTTGGAGCTTTGTAGACTCGTAGGCATTTGGAGGAGTCTTGTAGAGTAGAATTTAAGATTTGTAGCCAAGTGGCCTTGCAGCCATGTAGCCTTGCAGTCATTTGGAGCCGAGTAGACTTGTATCCTTGTAGCTTCATAGACATGTAGTTTCATAGCCACGCAGCCTTTTAGCCATGCAGTCTCGCAGCCATGTATAACTCGTTACCAGCTAGATCCTTCTAGACTCGTAGCCTTGTAGCCTCATAGTCTCTTAGACTTGTAGCATTCTAGCCAAATATCATTGGAGCTGATGAAGCAAAAGTCAGTTGGAGCCAATGACTGTTGGAACCAATTACTATTGGAGCCAAAAGACTGTTGGAGTCAATGACTGATGGAGCCAATGGCTATTGGAGCCAATGACTTATGGAACTAAAAACTAATGGATTCATAGACTGATGGAAACATTATATCCTAACTTATCTTCGACGATCGCATCCTACCGCGTTGAATGTACGTGAGAATGTATCTCCTTTTCGTTAAATGAGCTTTCGTTTTGTTTAATGTGCTTCCTTTTGATTGACGGTGCGTCCAAATTGAGCTTCCTATTTGTTGATTGCGCGTTCAAATGTGCTGCATTTTAAATTGTGCTTCCAAATGTGCTGCCTATTTTGTTGTATGGACTTCTATTTATAATGTTGTTTTGACTCTAGTACTATAGTAAATGGTTCTTGATTTGACTAGCATTATTCCATCCGGTATGTATACAATCGAGTCCTAGACAGCAGGTTGCTCAGTTTGTTACTGACGTCAACGGTGTAAGGATCAACTAGTTTGTTTCTTCTGGTGCATAAGTCGCGTAATTACCTGTTATTGTGAACTCGGTGGTATCTTTACCGTCTTTAACGTCGAACTCGATGGAGGTTGTACCATCGTTTATGGGAACCCTGACGTCAGCGGCGATGGTTATGGTTCAGATCCCGTTGGCAACGTCAACATTGGAGGAGACTTCAACAGTCGTGGTACCGCCAGCAGAAGAACTTTAATACCTGTAGTGTTGGCTGGACAGGAAAGTGGTACCGCCAGCAGAAGTGACTTTAATACATGTAGTGCTGGCTGGACAGGAAAACTCAGTGAACGCTGGTCCGCCATCGATGGAGACTTCAATGTGTGGTGATTCGTCAACAACTAACCAACGTCGGTGCTGTTACTCCGACAAGAATTTCTCAAAAAACAGCAATGCTCGTCGACACGAGAAGAGAGAATGTGCTAAGAATCCTCCTCGCAAAATGTTTGGCTGTGAGAAATGTCACAAGCAATTTGCAAGACAAGATAATATGAAAACGCACATGAAGATATGCAAAGGTCCTGCTGTTCGGCAGAAAGTAAAGGTTTCTATAAAACAACTATGCATTGATGTTCATAAGAGTATGCCTGGAGATGGTACAACTGCGTCAATGTCAGTATCTGGATCGGGTCTGAAAGGCTCGTCTTCATCACCCCGGTATCCTTGCAGCTACTGTGATACGTCGTTCGCATTTGCTCATGATGTACGGAGACATGAGAGGAGTAAATGTACGAAGAATCCTTCTCGCATGAAGTTTCGCTGTGATAAGTGTCATGAATGGTTTACTCGAATTGATAATTTGCATCGACATGTGAAAAACTGTAAAGGTGAAGTCCGTGCGCCTACTGCTGAACTACGTGCAGAAATTTCGGCTCCTCGCTTTAGATTGGAGACTCGAAAGCGTACAAGCAAAAAACCTGATGCGCAGCAACCGATTGCTATGGTATTTGGAAATGGAACTAAACCTAACACTGTGGTCGGTGCTCTACAGGTGAATGATAACGGCTTCTACTTGGCACAGTCTGCATTTCGTGGAACATTGAAAGACTACTATTATCTAAATACGCTTAGTGAGTCCAAAGTCATTTGTAATTTTCTTGACGATATCAGACAGAACATAATCAATCAGCTTACTGATAACGTAACAACGTACGGACCTTTAAATTATAACTTGTGGCTGGACTGTTTATATGGTAAGTCGTATCCGTTCGAGGACCTAGAGAAGAAGTCCTCTGAAGACAACGACGGTTACAATTTACAGTTATGACGATGTGAAGCAATCTGTTAAACACAGTATCCAGAAACTCTGCCAAGAAGAGGAGGACTATGTCAGCAAACATTCTGGTTGGTCTCTGTCTAGTTTAAACCGATTGGAGCTAAGAATTAGTCATTTCACGCCTATGCAGGGCTAAGTGTTTATAAGATTGCTGGCTTTCGCAAGTGATCCTGTAGTAGAATAGAAATTATGTAATTAATATTATGTTTGTAAAAGAACCTCGGTGTTTTATTCCTCGAATGTGAAACTTTTCTGGTATTTAAATTAAATTTATTTTTAGCTCTGTCCTTAGATCGGTCCAAGTATCGATTCAATATGTACATTAATGTTTTTATTTTGATAAATTTTGGAATTTTTCCCGCATTTCTAGCTAAATAATTACACAATTCCCAGATGGCGTCCAAATTTCAAGTTAATGGTTGCCATGGTAATAACAAATGATTACTCCACTCTCGCGTGTAAAAATTACACTAACATGGCGTCAGCGCACTCTAGGAGCCGAAAACAAAATGGAAAATGGTAGCCTCCAGCAGACGAAGGCAAGATGGCGTACATGACATCATACCAGCTGATGCTATATATACCTTGGTATTGGTGGGTCAGTCGGCAGGTGGCTTTCATGGAAGAAGGGTATATCGACATTTTTTTTTTATTTTTGCTCTTACTGGTTTAGAACCGAGGACATCAAGGTGTGTGTTTTTAAATATTATTTTATTAAAATGTGTCAAAAAATTGTTTTATAATTTTTGAATTTTTTTTCTTTATTTCTAGCATAAAAATTACGGATTTTCAAGATGAATACCATAAAGAAAAGTGCAACATTGTTTTTAAGGATTTTTATTAAAATTTAATTAATACATATTTTTAATGGTTTTTCAATTGCTCCTAATTTTATATCTTTAAAATTACGGATTTTCAAGATGGTGGACATGACATGCTAACTGATAATATATGCTATGAAAAAAGTGGTGGGGGTCAGTCTGCCAGCAGCCACCATGAGGGAAGGATCGGTCACCATTTTTATTATTTTTTGCCCTCACCAGGTTCGAACCGAGGACTCCGAGTTCCATGTCGTAAATGTATGTTTTTAAAAATATTTTTATTAAAATTGATGAATTGAATTTTTTATGTATTTTAAATTTTTTTCATTAGAATTGGATAATAAATATTTTCAAGATGGCGGCCATAATGGATATTGCAATGGTGATGTCATACTCCTTGATGATGTCAGAGGCTTATCGGAGGCTGTAGACAAGGATGCTTAAGCCTCTTTTATGAATTTGAGTTTTTTCTAAGGCAAACGTATTTTGAGTTTTTTCGAAATCCTAATTTTTGAATTTTTGAAGAAGAAAATGAGAAATGTTTCCTCAAAACGGTAATTTTTGAGTCATTTTGAGTCATTTTTGAGGTGTTTTGAGGAATTTTTGATTCCAAAATGGCCACCGTGATGTCACAATCCAAGATGGCGGGCGTACACACAGCTCCACACCCAAAACCCAGTGCTCGGAGCCCCTTTCACATACTACTATCATAAATGACAATCTGGCCAGAATTGAAGGGTCAAGACAAAGTGCAATGACAATTCAGCCCACTGCAATCCATTTGAGCACTGTATACCAGCATACCTAGACTCTCAAATATTCTGAGTGGTCAGATATGAAATATTGGTTATTAGCAGTTCCCAGAGGTCTGGCCAGGCAACACGATAGTCATGCCAATTGAAGCCTGTATTACAACTATCGGGGCATACCTTGGTTCATGGATTGTCTTAGAGGCCAGATATCTGACATGTGCACCCAAATGGTCCCATAAGATAAATACTAGGCATCAGGACAGTCTTATATGCTACCAGATAAGAACCCAGCAGCATATTTGAGTTAAAAATCGTCTGAATGACCAGTGATCACAGTTGGACCCCGATTGTCGCGCCCAAGTAGTAAGACAATCGTGACACTCACACATAAAAGGTCAATATTTCGGTACAACACTTTGAAGTAGGGATTGTCTAAAACATCAGACAATATAGATAAGCACACTCCTTATCTCCAAGGGTTCAAGACCATGTAGTCAGAGAGTAGTGCACTCTGACACCAATTTGGACCGTATTCTGGCAAAATAATTTGTTTTGCGATTGTCTGAGAGGCCAAATATCAGAGATGAGCCCCCGGATGGTCATCATAGAAGTGCACACTGCAGTCTATAGAAACACTGTACCAGGAGCAACCTTTGAATTAGGGAATTTCTATGAGGCCAGTTATCAGAACTGAGCACCGGTCAACCCCAAATGTCGAGAATAGGCAGAAGACATGAGTGCACAATGCCGATTATTTGGACCATATATCAGATTGAAACATTGGTCGGGGGTTGAATAAGAAGCCACATATTTTATATGATCCCACATCAGGCTCCTGAGGCTCAATAATATGAACCAGAATAGAAGTGCACATTGCTGCCTATGACGACACACTCACAGCATTAGACTATAATTCAGAGGTTTTCTAAAAGGCCAGATAACAGAGATGAACAACGTGTCTTCCGAAAGGATCAACAAACACTACCAGGACACTTGTCCACACTGTAGACAATGTGCACACTACGTATGCAGCATTGCTTTGGATAGGGTTTTTCTTGGAGAACAGATTTCAGAGATGAGCAGGAAGCCAATCCTCAGGACTATTCACCAGAACAATTGTGCTGCTAGTTGGTCCATCAAGGTTGAGACCATGAGCCAAGACAATAGTGCACACTGTCGCGCAATTTAGACACGATTCTGGCAGCCAGACTTGTGTCAGGAATTGTCATGGCTGCATGATATCAGAGATAAGCACACAACTGTACTCCGAAGGATGAAGCGAGGCACAAAGACACATGTGCAAATTGCCACCCATTTCACCCTGAGAGTTTATGTTAGGGACCAAGATAACTGTAGATGCTGCTGTCTACATAGACACTTTGTAGGCAATATGCCTTGAGTCAAAAAGTGTCAAAAAGGCAATATATTAGAGATGATCACCTGGCTGGTCCCTGTTTGTAGAAACTATGATCAAGGAATGTTGTGCACACTGCCCCTAATTTGTACTCTATTTCAAAGGTGTACATAACATTGGGTATTTTCAGAGAGTCCACTTACAATAAATGAGCACCGAATGAGACACAGATGGTTAAGATAATGTGCCAGGACAGATATGCACATTTCAACCTACGTAAAAACTATTTCAAGAGCATTGTCAGAAAGGCCGAATATTGGTTTTTAATATTCAGTTAACCCCAAGGGTCAATACCATCTTCAGCACATCTGTGGAAACTGCTGCAAACACTATTACAAAAGCATGCTTTAAGTAAAAGATTTCATTAAATGTCCATCAACATAAAATATAAATTTACCAAACCCAAAGGTTTAATGTCTGGCAAAGTATAGTTATGAGTAGTATACGAATGTATGTCCGACGGCAGGATTCAGGTTGCGGAGCTGTGTGTCCTTTCCGCCATCTTGGATTTTGACGTCACGGCAGCCATCTTGGATGAGCGTAACGTGACAATGTGCGTAACGTGACACTTTTTCGTGTGTGCAGCCGGCGTAACGGGACACAACGTAACGGGACACAGCGTAACGGGACATAACATAACGGGACAAGTAGATCACGGCGGCCATCTTGGATCCGCCATCTTGGATCCGCCATCTTGGATGATGTCATTTTGTTTTCTCGAACATTCCGACATTTTGTTTTCCGCCATATTGGATGATGACGTCACCGTTGCAATTTCCGTTATGGCCGCCATCTTTAACTTTTTTATTTATTATCCGATTTTAATGAAATTTTTTAAAAAATTATAAAAAAATTTAAATAACATAAATTTAATAAAATATTTATAAAAAACAAACATTATCAACACGGAGCTCGGAGTCCTCGGTTCGAACCCGACGGGTGCAAAAAAATTAAAAATGGCGACCGATCCTTCCCCCCACGGTGGGTGCTGGCATACTGACCCCCACCACTTATGTCAAAGTATACATATCTTCACCTAGTATGATGTCATGTCCGCCATCTTGAAATCTGGACGCCATCTTGAAAATCTTTATTTATTATCCGATTTTAATGAAAAAAATTCCAAAATTCATCAAAAAATTAATGTATTTGAATTCTGTATGATTATATCGATGTACGTCCTTGGTTCGATTCCCGACGAGAGTAAACGGTCGATCCTTCCTCCATGAAAGCTACCTAGACTGATCTACCACCACCATTACCAAGGTTTATATCATCAACTGGTATGACATCATGTCCGCCATCTTGTCTTCATACGCTGGAGCCAACCATCTTGTTTTCGTCTGCTAGAGTGTGCCGATACCATGTAGTATAATTATCTGGTCACCATACTTTTGTCCTCAACTGTTGACATTGATCATTGACCTTGGCCTTTGACCTTGAAATTTGACCTTGACCTTGAAATTTGACCTTGACCTTGAAATTTGACCTTGACATTGAAATTTGACTTTGTCCTCGAAATTTGACTTTGTCCTTGTCGACCATCATGGATCCGACATTTTATGTTCAGTAGATGCTACCAGGAGCTACCACCTGCTGGAGTATGCCATCTTGTGTGTGTGTACTCGTATTATAGAGTACATTTCCATCTGGATAATTTTATTCTAACCCGCTACAGTGCAGTAATCATTTATTACTGTGACACACGCCATCTTGAAATTTGGACGCCATCTTGAAAATCCGTAATTTTAATGCTAGAGATTCGGGAAAAAGTTCAAAATTCATTAAATAATTCACTCATTAAAGTAATGATTGATTAGATCGATTCCCGTCCTTGGTTCGACCCCTGACCGATACCAATCAACTTTAATTTTAAAAAATACCACAAAAGCGACAGGTTTGAGAAAATAAAAAACACCACAAGTTCTTTTAAAAACTTTTATTACATACATTCTAATCTACTACAAGTACATAATAAACACAGACAAAGTACTAAAGTCTTGTGGATTCCTCGATTCAAACAGTCTTCTTACTGTACGGACAAAGCCTTTTACATGACTTTAAATGTCTATCCGATCCGTTCATCACCGCAGCCAGAGACGGACTGAAGTTCATATCACCAGGGTCCCACTTATATATTCTCATTTGCTGGTACAACACACGAGTCAAAACAATAACCATGTTCATTATACTTCTCGGAGCATTTTTTATAATGAAGATGTAAGCTATCAAGACGTGAAATTAGTTTTTTGCACTTATTGCACTGAAATTGTATTCTTTTAACATTATTAGAACAACTGCTTCTTTCATGTCTGCGAGCATTTGAGGTAATAGTAAATGATGCGTCACAGTATTTGCACCGACGCAATGTATGCTTTTCATTAGTGGAAGAATCCATTGCTGACGATGAAACTTCGGATGATGGTGGTATCACATCTGTTGAAATCTCCTCCAATGTTGACGTCGTCGTTGCCAACGGGATCTGCACCTTCTCCATCGTAGCTGTCGTCAAGGTTCCCGTAGACGATGGTACAACCTCCGAGTTCGACGTTAAAGACGGTAAAGATGCCATCGAGGTCTCAAGAACAGCTAATTGACACGTCTTATGCACCAGAAGAAACAAACTAGGTGATCCTTACACCGCCGACGTCAGTAACTAACTGAGCGTCCTGCTGTCTAGGACTCGCTTATATACATGCACCGGATGGAATAATACGCTAGTCAAATCAAGAACCATTTACAATAATACTAGAGTCAAATCTACAAATTAAAAAAGAGGATCATTTGATCGAAAAAAAATTTCGATCTCTCCAATATACGCCAGGCTCCAAGAGCTACAATTCACGTCATCAGATCCATCTAAATTTTGCTCCTATGCTTCAATTGACCATTAGCTGCAAGTGCTCCAACAGATCCATCAGCTCCAACACGTAATGTACGCAATGTACGCACAATACATGCAATTTACATGCAATAAATGTAATGATCACTCAGTACACACAGGAAACGGAACGTACACACACAGTACACACAGGAAACGGAACGTACACACAATACACACAGGAAACGAAACGTACACACAGTACACACAGGAAACGAAACGTACACACAGTACACACAGGAAGCGGAACGTACACACAGTACACACAGGAAACGGAACGTACACACAGTACACACAGGAAACGGAACGTACACACAATACACACAGGAAACGGAACGTACACACAGTACACACTGGAAACGGAACGTACACACAGTACACACAGGAAACGAAACGTACACACAATACACACAGGAAACGAAACGTACACACAGTACACACAGGAAACTAAACGTATACACACAGTACACACAGGAAACGGAACGTACACACAGTACACACAGGAAAATGGACGTACACACAGTACACACAGGAAACGGAACGTACACACAGTACACACAGGAAACGGATCGTATACACAGTACACACAGGAAACAGAACGTACACACAGGAAACGAAACGTACACACAGTACACACAGAAAACGGAACGTACACACAGTACACACAGAAAACGGAACGTACACACAGGAAACGAAACGTACACACAGTACACACAGGAAAGGAAACGTATACACACATTACACACATTAAACGGAATGATCACACATACATTAGCGGAAACACACAGGCTTAGTTGGAAATCAGAATACAAGAAACAAAAACATTAAATTTTTACTTTCAATATTTAATTACTTCTCAACATTACACAAATACAAGTAAAAGAAACCATTATTGTATGTAGCCAGCTTTCCTCAGTTCTTTGAGTATGAAGGATATTTCTTTGATGCACGAATAGTTTCCTGCACAAAGCGAGTCATGTAGAAGTCTTAGCCGGTCAACCAATATGTTTGGATCTTTCCATGATGTGTAACCAATCTCTTCTACCACCATCTTACTTGCTTGTTTATTATAAATACTGTTAATATCACAATCGTCCCAGTGATCATAATAAGCATTATCAGATTTATTTTTTATAACACGACGTTTCCATCGTTTCGGTCTCAGGACATCGCCACATTCTTCGATCTTGTCAGCTCTAGGTGCTTCATCACAGTCTATGCCTTTGTCAACAGCCTCAGAGTCACTGTAACAATCACTGTAGAAGACATCCTCTTCACCCATATTACCGTATGAATTCGCTATCGATGATGTCGAAGTGTCTTCATCGTCTTCATGCTTCCTTTTTAGGAGTCCATCATTTTTACAAAGAATGGAGGATCTACTGAATATAGGCTTGAATGTATTCTCACTTTTCACGGTGTTGATACTTCCATTAGTTTCAGTCTTCCCGAAGCCATTAGCATCCTTCAATTTATGTTCTTCCTCACAATCGGGTGAGCTAATACCATCACGCTCAGGACAAGGAAAATTATTGTCGTAATGCAGATCACTCTTCTTTAGTCTAGTGGATCCATCGGTGACCTCTATGCCGTAAGTAGTCTTGACTTTACATGTTCTACCATGTCTTTTTAAGCTGTCAATTCGTGTTAACAACCTGCTACAACGATTACAGCTTAACATGTTGCGTAGTGGGTTTCTAGCACAATCATTCTTCTCATGACGTCTAGCATTCCTTCTCATGGCAAAATCCTTGCCACAGTATCTACAGCGGCTTCCTTCCGATTCAGCTGCAGATAACAAACCACGATCCATGGTAGCTTCTGTGAATAATGTTAGATACAAACTGTCAGTTTTCTCCAATTGGAACCATTTCTTAAATAGAGATTTGAAATGTTTCATCAGCGAGAGTTAAGTTATCTAATGCAAAGAAAATTGATGCAAGTAGTTCTGGCTGTCGTCAACAGATGTCGCTACGTGTTGCTTGTAGGTAAATAATATCTATTTCATTAATGTGGGATGCGTAACGCTCACTATCGATCGCAAAGGGAGGTTAGCTTCGATAGTATCCAAGGAGAAAAAAAGTTCGTCCTTCCTGCTAGTGCTTCTCAGATTTCTCACGGTCCGCCATCTTGGATTGTGACGTCACGGTGGCCATCTTGGATGGGTGTGACCTTGACCTTTGACCGAAACCTCAGGAATGATCGCAAGCACACGGATTAACCATCAAAATATTGATAAGAATAATCAGGAGCACACGGAGAAAACCATCATAAAATTGGCAAGAATAATCAGGAGCACACGGAGAAAACCGACACAAGTTTTCTTTGATATCATAAAAATATATAAAAAAAATTAATAAAAAATTAAAAATAAAAACGAAAAAAAAAAATCAAACATTCTGGCTTGTACTAGAACTCTATCTTTGCTCAACAATGAGAAGTTCACAAGCTAGCAGAATGTTTGATTTTTTTTTTTCGTTTTTATTTTTAATTTTTTATTAATTTTTTTTATATATTTTTATGATATCAAAGAAAACTTGTGTCGGTTTTCTCCGTGTGCTCCTGATTATTCTTGCCAATTTTATGATGGTTTTCTCCGTGTGCTCCTGATTATTCTTATCAATATTTTGATGGTTAATCCGTGTGCTTGCGATCATTCCTGAGGTTTCGGTCAAAGGTCAAGGTCACACCCATCCAAGATGGCCACCGTGACGTCACAATCCAAGATGGCGGACCGTGAGAAATCTGAGAAGCACTAGCAGGAAGGACGAACTTTTTTTCTCCTTGGATACTATCGAAGCTAACCTCCCTTTGCGATCGATAGTGAGCGTTACGCATCCCACATTAATGAAATAGATATTATTTACCTACAAGCAACACGTAGCGACATCTGTTGACGACAGCCAGAACTACTTGCATCAATTTTCTTTGCATTAGATAATTTAACTCTCGCTGATGAAACATTTCAAATCTCTATTTAAGAAATGGTTCCAATTGGAGAAAACTGACAGTTTGTATCTAACATTAGTCACAGAAGCTACCATGGATCGTGGTTTGTTATCTGCAGCTGAATCGGAAGGAAGCCGCTGTAGATACTGTGGCAAGGATTTTGCCATGAGAAGGAATGCTAGACGTCATGAGAAGAATGATTGTGCTAGAAACCCACTACGCAACATGTTAAGCTGTAATCGTTGTAGCAGGTTGTTAACACGAATTGACAGCTTAAAAAGACATGGTAGAACATGTAAAGTCAAGACTACTTACGGCATAGAGGTCACCGATGGATCCACTAGACTAAAGAAGAGTGATCTGCATTACGACAATAATTTTCCTTGTCCTGAGCGTGATGGTATTAGCTCACCCGATTGTGAGGAAGAACATAAATTGAAGGATGCTAAAGGCTTCGGGAAGACTGAAACTAATGGAAGTATCAACACCGTGAAAAGTGAGAATACATTCAAGCCTATATTCAGTAGATCCTCCATTCTTTGTAAAAATGATGGACTCCTAAAAAGGAAGCATGAAGACGATGAAGACACTTCGACATCATCGATAGCGAATTCATACGGTAATATGGGTGAAGAGGATGTCTTCTACAGTGATTGTTACAGTGACTCTGAGGCTGTTGACAAAGGCATAGACTGTGATGAAGCACCTAGAGCTGACAAGATCGAAGAATGTGGCGATGTCCTGAGACCGAAACGATGGAAACGTCGTGTTATAAAAAATAAATCTGATAATGCTTATTATGATCACTGGGACGATTGTGATATTAACAGTATTTATAATAAACAAGCAAGTAAGATGGTGGTAGAAGAGATTGGTTACACATCATGGAAAGATCCAAACATATTGGTTGACCGGCTAAGACTTCTACATGACTCGCTTTGTGCAGGAAACTATTCGTGCATCAAAGAAATATCCTTCATACTCAAAGAACTGAGGAAAGCTGGCTACATACAATAATGGTTTCTTTTACTTGTATTTGTGTAATGTTGAGAAGTAATTAAATATTGAAAGTAAAAATTTAATGTTTTTGTTTCTTGTATTCTGATTTCCAACTAAGCCTGTGTGTTTCCGCTAATGTATGTGTGATCATTCCGTTTAATGTGTGTAATGTGTGTATACGTTTCCTTTCCTGTGTGTACTGTGTGTACGTTTCGTTTCCTGTGTGTACGTTCCGTTTTCTGTGTGTACTGTGTGTACGTTCCGTTTTCTGTGTGTACTGTGTGTACGTTTCGTTTCCTGTGTGTACGTTCTGTTTCCTGTGTGTACTGTGTATACGATCCGTTTCCTGTGTGTACTGTGTGTACGTTCCGTTTCCTGTGTGTACTGTGTGTACGTCCCTTTTCCTGTGTGTACTGTGTGTACGTTCCGTTTCCTGTGTGTACTGTGTGTATACGTTTAGTTTCCTGTGTGTACTGTGTGTACGTTTCGTTTCCTGTGTGTATTGTGTGTACGTTTCGTTTCCTGTGTGTACTGTGTGTACGTTCCGTTTCCTGTGTGTACTGTGTGTACGTTCCGTTTCCTGTGTGTATTGTGTGTACGTTCCGTTTCCTGTGTGTACTGTGTGTACGTTCCGTTTCCTGTGTGTACTGTGTGTACGTTCCGCTTCCTGTGTGTACTGTGTGTACGTTTCGTTTCCTGTGTGTACTGTGTGTACGTTTCGTTTCCTGTGTGTATTGTGTGTACGTTCCGTTTCCTGTGTGTACTGTGTGTGTACGTTCCGTTTCCTGTGTGTACTGAGTGATCATTACATTTATTGCATGTAAATTGCATGTATTGTGCGTACATTGCGTACATTACGTGTTGGAGCTGATGGATCTGTTGGAGCACTTGCAGCTAATGGTCAATTGAAGCATAGGAGCAAAATTTAGATGGATCTGATGACGTGAATTGTAGCTCTTGGAGCCTGGCGTATATTGGAGAGATCGAAATTTTTTTTCGATCAAATGATCCTCTTTTTTAATTTGTAGATTTGACTCTAGTATTATTGTAAATGGTTCTTGATTTGACTAGCGTATTATTCCATCCGGTGCATGTATATAAGCGAGTCCTAGACAGCAGGACGCTCAGTTAGTTACTGACGTCGGCGGTGTAAGGATCACCTAGTTTGTTTCTTCTGGTGCATAAGACGTGTCAATTAGCTGTTCTTGAGACCTCGATGGCATCTTTACCGTCTTTAACGTCGAACTCGGAGGTTGTACCATCGTCTACGGGAACCTTGACGACAGCTACGATGGAGAAGGTGCAGATCCCGTTGGCAACGACGACGTCAACATTGGAGGAGATTTCAACAGATGTGATACCACCATCATCCGAAGTTTCATCGTTAGCAATGGATTCTTCCACTAATGAAAAGCATACATTGCGTCGGTGCAAATACTGTGACGCATCATTTACTATTACCTCAAATGCTCGCAGACATGAAAGAAGCAGTTGTTCTAATAATGTTAAAAGAATACAATTTCAGTGCAATAAGTGCAAAAAACTAATTTCACGTCTTGATAGCTTACATCTTCATTATAAAAAATGCTCCGAGAAGTATAATGAACATGGTTATTGTTTTGACTCGTGTGTTGTACCAGCAAATGAGAATATATAAGTGGGACCCTGGTGATATGAACTTCAGTCCGTCTCTGGCTGCGGTGATGAACGGATCGGATAGACATTTAAAGTCATGTAAAAGGCTTTGTCCGTACAGTAAGAAGACTGTTTGAATCGAGGAATCCACAAGACTTTAGTACTTTGTCTGTGTTTATTATGTACTTGTAGTAGATTAGAATGTATGTAATAAAAGTTTTTAAAAGAACTTGTGGTGTTTTTTATTTTCTCAAACCTGTCGCTTTTGTGGTATTTTTTAAAATTAAAGTTGATTGGTATCGGTCAGGGGTCGAACCAAGGACGGGAATCGATCTAATCAATCATTACTTTAATGAGTGAATTATTTAATGAATTTTGAACTTTTTCCCGAATCTCTAGCATTAAAATTACGGATTTTCAAGATGGCGTCCAAATTTCAAGATGGCGTGTGTCACAGTAATAAATGATTACTGCACTGTAGCGGGTTAGAATAAAATTATCCAGATGGAAATGTACTCTATAATACGAGTACACACACACAAGATGGCATACTCCAGCAGGTGGTAGCTCCTGGTAGCATCTACTGAACATAAAATGTCGGATCCATGATGGTCGACAAGGACAAAGTCAAATTTCGAGGACAAAGTCAAATTTCAATGTCAAGGTCAAATTTCAAGGTCAAGGTCAAATTTCAAGGTCAAGGTCAAATTTCAAGGTCAAAGGCCAAGGTCAATGATCAATGTCAACAGTTGAGGACAAAAGTATGGTGACCAGATAATTATACTACATGGTATCGGCACACTCTAGCAGACGAAAACAAGATGGTTGGCTCCAGCGTATGAAGACAAGATGGCGGACATGATGTCATACCAGTTGATGATATAAACCTTGGTAATGGTGGTGGTAGATCAGTCTAGGTAGCTTTCATGGAGGAAGGATCGACCGTTTACTCTCGTCGGGAATCGAACCAAGGACGTACATCGATATAATCATACAGAATTCAAATACATTAATTTTTTGATGAATTTTGGAATTTTTTTCATTAAAATCGGATAATAAATAAAGATTTTCAAGATGGCGTCCAGATTTCAAGATGGCGGACATGACATCATACTAGGTGAAGATATGTATACTTTGACATAAGTGGTGGGGGTCAGTATGCCAGCACCCACCGTGGGGGGAAGGATCGGTCGCCATTTTTAATTTTTTTGCACCCGTCGGGTTCGAACCGAGGACTCCGAGCTCCGTGTTGATAATGTTTGTTTTTTATAAATATTTTATTAAATTTATGTTATTTAAATTTTTTTATAATTTTTTAAAAAATTTCATTAAAATCGGATAATAAATAAAAAAGTTAAAGATGGCGGCCATAACGGAAATTGCAACGGTGACGTCATCATCCAATATGGCGGAAAACAAAATGTCGGAATGTTCGAGAAAACAAAATGACATCATCCAAGATGGCGGATCCAAGATGGCGGATCCAAGATGGCCGCCGTGATCTACTTGTCCCGTTATGTTATGTCCCGTTACGCTGTGTCCCGTTACGTTGTGTCCCGTTACGCCGGCTGCACGCACGAAAAAGTGTCACGTTACGCACATTGTCACGTTACGCTCATCCAAGATGGCTGCCGTGACGTCAAAATCCAAGATGGCGGAAAGGACACACAGCTCCGCAACCTGAATCCTGCCGTCGGACATACATTCGTATACTACTGTTATGTTCACTGACACCAATGTCGAATCTTTCTCCACAACATGCCTAAGGTCTAGGATAGTCTAAGATGAGAATCTGGTTAGTATTAGAGTACTGAGACCATGCACTCACCGGCCAGCCTTGGTCACTATCATCTCGGTGCCCAGCTCGTTGAACTCATCCCACAGTGGCTTCATCTCAAGCACAGCACCAGCCTTCTCCACCGTGGGGTGCGGGGGCAACGTGTCTGGCCTGGGCGAGATGGTCCGGTCTTCAGCCTCCTGCCCTGCGCCCGGCGCACCCCCGGCCTGGCCGCTCTTGCCCGCGTTCTGCAGGCAGGCTGCAACAAGGCACCCTCGCTGCACATATGCACCCTGCCCATCATCGAGCACAGCACTGGCCTTCTCCACTGTGGGGTCTGGCCTGGGCGAGATGGCCCTGTCTTCAGCCTCCTGCCCCGCACCCGGCGCACCCCCGGCCTGGCCGCTCTTGCCCGCGTTCTGCAGGCAGGCTGCAACAAGGCACCCTCGCTGCACATCTGCACCCTGCCCATCATCGAGCACAGCACTGGCCTTCTTCACTGTGGGGTCTGGCCTGGGCGAGATGGCCCGGTCTTCAGCCTCCTGCCCCGCGCCCGGCGCACCCCCGGCCTGGCCGCTCTTGCCCGTATTCTGCAGGCAGGCTGCAACAAGACACCCTCGCTGCACATCAGCACCCTGCCCATCATCGAGCACAGCACCAGCCTTCTCCACTGTGGGGTCTGGCCTGGGCGAGATGGCCCGGTCTTCAGCCTCCTGCCCCGCGCCCGGCGCACCCCCGGCCTGGCCGCTCTTGCCCGTATTCTGCAGGCAGGCTGCAACAAGACACCCTCGCTGCACATCTGCACCCTGCCCATCATCGAGCACAGCACCAGCCTTCTCCACTGTGGGGTCTGGCCTGGGCGAGATGGCCCGGTCTTCAGCCTCCTGCCCCGCGCCCGGCGCACCCCCGGCCTGGCCGCTCTTGCCCGTATTCTGCAGGCAGGCTGCAACAAGACACCCTCGCTGCACATCTGCACCCTGCCCATCATCGAGCACAGCACCAGCCTTCTCCACTGTGGGGTCTGGCCTGGGCGAGATGGCCCGGTCTTCAGCCTCCTACCCCGCGCCCGGTGCACCCCCGGCCTGGCCGCTCTTGCCCATGTTCTGCAGGCAGGCTGCAACAAGGCACCCTCGCTGCACATCTGCACCCTGCCCATCATCGAGCACAATCCAGGCAACACACATGCATGTTGCTATTACTTCTTATAAAATCATCCTCTTTTAGAAGAAGAATATAAATAGATTTACGTCACATCCAACAAACAATAAAATTATTAAATTTAATTTTTGTTTTGCAAAAATATTAAAAGATTTTTTAATGATTAAATTTTATGAAACCAATACGTGTTTGAAAAAAGAATAGCCTCATAATCGATCTTACATGAAATAGGATAATAGTTGCAATAAAAATGTTGTTTGGGTTGTGTACCTCAGGTGATTCCAAACAGATTGAATACGGAAAATTTGGTAATGATACAGAGGGGAGAGAAACTGGATGAGAAGGGTTGTAAGCTAGAGATGTTCATAGTGGGGGGAGGGGGCAAGTAATAAGAGATTGCTACAGGACAGAGTGTTTCTATATTTTCCAGTGACAGTGATGCACAATAAATTTAATGAAATATTCGTTACTGAGTATATTACAATGCCTTGAGACAGCTGAGAAACCATATTATGCAAGACGAACTCCTTTCTACTTGATGTCTAGAAAAGCACTCCTTCTCTTACTATCGTGAGTGAGCATCCTTCGTTTCTTGTATGATATAAATTAACTCTTGTTTAAGTCTTTTTGTACAAATTAAAACTTTCAGTTTTCATCTGGTATTAGTCACAGAAGCAAAAATGGATCCTAGTTCGTTTCCTGCAGCTGTATCGAAAGAACTCAGGCGTAGTTAAAAATATTAATAACAAACATTCCAGGAAAATGACTGCAGCAGCAATATTACGTAATGGGAAGATCCTAACATATTGGTGGATCTTGTGAGACTGTTGCTAGCTTCGATTAGGGAAAGAAACTATTCATACACCAATGAAGTAAACCCCAAACTCAAACAACTGCGATAAGATGGCTTCATACAAGAATGGCTTGTTTTTCCTGCAAGTTAATAATATTAAAAAATATATTATATTTAGAAAATCAAAAAAGTAGTTAGATATAGTACCTCCGAGCGCAGAGGCTGGAGGCATAGGAGCTCCGAGCAGTGACCTTTGACCTCTGACGTCACTGTTATGACCTTTGACCGATGACATCATCACCGATTTCCTGGAAATTTCCCGATTTTCCGCAAAATTTCCTCAAAATTTCCCATTTTCCTACAAAATTTCCCTACAAAATTTCCCCATTCCCGAAATTTTCTAAGTATCCGCAAATCTCCGGATAGTGGCTTGGCAATTTTCTAAGAATCCCCCCATCTCCGGATAGCGGGTTGGTATCCCCCTTACCTACCCACCCATATCCGCATCTTGGATTACGTCATTTCCGGCCACCATTTTGAATTCTAGAACTTTCAACCATTTTGTTTTCCAGTATTTAATATTATGAAGTCATAGCCGCCATTTTAATCAAACCTGTTGCAATTTTCGTTACGATCGCCATCTTTGTTTATGACATCACAACAGTCATTTGTTTTCGTCTGCTGGAGGCCGCCATCTTGGATGTTGTTACTATCGCCATCTTGAATTTTTTTTCTTCTGTGCTGGGGCTCGCCATCTTGATTTTACATTATGTTCCGCCATCTTGGATTTCCCCATTTTTGTTTCTTCTGTTTGTTCCTAGAGAGCGCCAGCGTCGCTCTGTCTCGTCACATAAGGTCGATATTTCATTACATACCAATGTTATTATGATCCTTATCAATGTATTAAAATATGGTTTTTATACAAAATACATTCGGTACAGCTGAGATTCGAACCATCGTTCACACAGCTCTGACCTTTAGTTTAGAAAACATACGCCTTTAACCGCTCGGCTATCAAGACAATTACCGATCTAAGAATTAAATAAGGTATATATACAAAACATTAACACACATATTCGGACTTGTAATATTTTTATTGAAAGTAATAATAGCATCATCATTTCGAGAATTATACGACATATATTTTATTATTGTTTTAATACTCGCTACCAGGAGCACTAGTGTCTAGCAGAGTGCGGCCGCCATCTTGTTTTCTGTATTCGCTACCAGGAGCGCTAGTGTCTAGCAGAGTGTGCAGCGGCCATCTTGTTTTCAATATTCGCAGCCAGGAGCGCTAGTGTATAGCCAAGTGCAGCCGTCATCTTGTTTTCAATATTCACTACTAGGAGCGCTAGTATCACTTAGTACACACATAATTTGCCAGAGGGTGTTATATATTAGTTTAATTCTGCCCTGCTGGAGTGTAGGGCTGTCTTGACCTACAACATCTTAAGTATGTCCCTCACCTTGAACTTTCCGCTATCTTGGATAACATCATTTATGTTCGCCATCTTGTCGCCAACCCTATCTTAACCTTTGGCATCTTGTACATCACATTTCACATTACTGTCGACACCCTGAACTTCCCGCCATCTTGGACTATATCATCACATTTGACTTATAACACATCCACACCACCACCATCTTAGATTTTGTTATCACACACTTTAATCTTGACCACCAACATATTGTATTATCATCTCATGTATGCACCCACCATACTTGATTATATTAGCATACTAACTTTCATCCTCTGCTAGAGTATGTAGATTAATTATTCGTAATGAGCATCATGTGATCCTCCCAAATACTAAGATTTAAAAAAAAAATGTATTGTCATTAAACTTATCACGAACCTTATACCAAAGTCATACTGCAGACTTGTGCACTGTAGCACTCTACTCAAACTGACTTACACAGCTTACATTTTCTTAACATGATTTCAATTGCGACTACAATTTCTTTGAGGGCTTTCATTGGCGCCTACAATTTCTTTGAGGGCTTTCATTTGCGCTTACAATTTCTTTGAGGGCTTTCATTGGCGCCTACAATTTCTTTGAGGGCTTTCATTGGCGCCTACAATTTCTTTGAGGGCTTTCATTGGCGCCTACAATTTCTTTGAGGGCTTTCATTTGCGACTACAATTTCTTTGAGGGCTTTCATTTGCACTTACAATTTCTTTGAGGGCTTTCCATGGTGCCTACAATTTCTTTGAGGGCTTTCATTGGCGCCTACAATTTCTTTGAGGGCTTTCATTTGCGCTTACAATTTCTTTGAGGGCTTTCATTGGCGCCTACAATTTCTTTGAGGGCTTTCATTGGCGCCTACAATTTCTTTGAGGGCTTTCATTGGCGCCTACAATTTCTTTGAGGGCTTTCATTGGCGCCTACAATTCCTTTGAGGGCTTTCATTTGCGCTTACAATTTCTTTGAGGGCTTTCATTGGCGCCTACAATTTCTTTGAGGGCTTTCATTGGCGCCTACAATTTCTTTGAGGGCTTTCATTTGCGCTTACAATTTCTTTGAGGGCTTTCATTGGCGCTTACAATTTCTTTGAGGGCTTTCATTTGCGCCTACAATTTCTTTGAGGGCTTTCATTTGCGCTTACATTTTCCTTGAGGGCTTTCATTGGCGCCTACAATTTCTTTGAGGGCTTTCATTGACGCCTACAATTTCTTTGAGGGCTTTCATTGGCGCCTAAAATTTCTTTGAGGGCTTTCATTTGCGCTTACATTTTCCTTGAGGGCTTTCATTGGCGCCTACAATTTATTTGAGGGCTTTCATTTGCGCTTTAATTTCTTTGAGGGCTTTCATTTGCGCTTTCAATTTCTTTGAGGGCTTTCATTTGCGCTTACATTTTCTTTGCGTTCTTTCATTTGCGCTTACATTTTCTTAACATGATTTCAATTGCGACTACAATTTCTTTGAGGGCTTTCATTGGCGCCTACAATTTCTTTGAGGGCTTTCATTTGCGCTTACAATTTCTTTGAGGGCTTTCATTTGCGCTTACAATTTCTTTGAGGGCTTTCATTTGCGCTTACAATTTCTTTGAGGGCTTTCATTTGCGCTTTAATTTCTTTGAGGGCTTTCATTTGCGCTTTCAATTTCTTTGAGGGCTTTCATTTGCGCTTACATTTTCCTTGAGGGCTTTCATTGGCGCCTACAATTTCTTTGAGGGCTTTCATTTGCGCTTACAATTTCTTTAAGGGCTTTCATTTGCGCTTTAATTTCTTTGAGGGCTTTCATTTGCAATTCAATTTCTTTGAGGGCTTTCATTTGCGCTTACAATTTCTTTGAGGGCTTTCATTTGCGCTTACAATTTTTTGAGGGCTTTCATTTGCGCTTACAATTTCTTTGAGGGCTTTCATTTGCGCTTACAATTTCTTTGAGGGCTTTCATTTGCGCTTTAATTTCTTTGAGGGCTTTCATTTGCGCTTTCAATTTCTTTGAGGGCTTTCATTTGCGCTTACAATTTCTTTGAGGGCTTTCATTTGCGCTTTCAATTTATTTGAGGGCTTTCATTTGCGCTTACATTTTCCTTGAGGGCTTTCATTGGCGCCTACAATTTCTTTGAGGGCTTTCATTTGCGCTTACAATTTCTTTGAGGGCTTTCATTTGCGCTTACAATTTCTTTGAGGGCTTTCATTTGCGCTTTCAATTTCTTTGAGGGCTTTCATTTGCGCTTTAATTTCTTTGAGGGTTTTTATTTGCGCTTTCAATTTCTTTGAGGGCTTTCATTTGCGCTTACATTTTCCTTGAGGGCTTTCATTGGCGCCTACAATTTCTTTGAGGGCTTTCATTTGCGCTTACAATTTCTTTGAGGGCTTTCATTTGCGCTTACAATTTCTTTGAGGGCTTTCATTTGCGCTTTCAATTTCTTTGAGGGCTTTCATTTGCGCTTTAATTTCTTAGAGGGCTTTCATTTGCGCTTTCAATTTCTTTGAGGGCTTTCATTTGCGCTTACAATTTCTTTGAGGGCTTTCATTTGCGCTTACATTTTCCTTGAGGGCTTTCATTGGCGCCTACAATTTCTTTGAGGGCTTTCATTTGCGCTTACAATTTCTTTGAGGGCTTTCATTTGCGCTTTCAATTTATTTGAGGGCTTTCATTTGCGCTTTAATTTCTTTGAGGGCTTTCATTGGCGCCTACAATTTCTTTGAGGGCTTTCATTTGCGCTTACATTTTCTTTGAGGGCTTTCATTGGCGCCTACAATTTCTTTGAGGGCTTTCATTTGCGCTTACAATTTCTTTGAGGGCTTTCATTGGCGCCTACAATTTCTTTGAGGGCTTTCATTTGCGCTTTAATTTCTTTGAGGGCTTTCATTTGCGCTTTCAATTTCTTTGAGGGCTTTCATTTGCGCTTACAATTTCTTTGAGGGCTTTCATTTGCGCTTTCAATTTATTTGAGGGCTTTCATTTGCGCTTTAATTTCTTTGAGGGCTTTCATTTGCGCTTTCAATTTCTTTGAGGGCTTTCATTTGCGCTTACATTTTCCTTGAAGGCTTTCATTGGCGCCTACAATTTCTTTGAGGGTTTTCATTTGCGCTTACAATTTCTTTGAGGGCTTTCATTTGCGCTTACAATTTCTTTGAGGGCTTTCATTTGCGCTTTCAATTTATTTGAGGGCTTTCATTTGCGCTTTAATTTCTTTGAGGGCTTTCATTTGCGCTTTCAATTTCTTTGAGGGCTTTCATTTGCGCTTACATTTTCCTTGAGGGCTTTCATTGGCGCCTACAATTTCTTTGAGGGCTTTCATTTGCGCTTACAATTTCTTTGAGGGCTTTCATTTGCGCTTACAATTTCTTTGAGGGCTTTCATTTGCGCTTTCAATTTCTTTGAGGGCTTTCATTTGCGCTTTAATTTCTTTGAGGGCTTTCATTTGCGCTTTCAATTTCTTTGAGGGCTTTCATTTGCGCTTACATTTTCCTTGAGGGCTTTCATTGGCGCCTACAATTTCTTTGAGGGCTTTCATTTGCGCTTACAATTTCTTTGAGGGCTTTCATTTGCGCTTTCAATTTATTTGAGGGCTTTCATTTGCGCTTTAATTTCTTTGAGGGCTTTCATTGGCGCCTACAATTTCTTTGAGGGCTTTCATTTGTGCTTACATTTTCTTTGAGGGCTTTCATTGGCGCCTACAATTTCTTTGAGGGCTTTCATTTGCGCTTACAATTTCTTTGAGGGCTTTCATTGGCGCCTACAATTTCTTTGAGGGCTTTCATTTGCGCTTACATTTTCCTTGAGGGCTTTCATTTGCGCTTACAATTTCTTTGAGGGCTTTCATTTGCGCTTACAATTTCTTTGAGGGCTTTCATTTGCGCTTACAATTTCTTTGAGGGCTTTCATTTGCGCTTACAATTTCTTTGAGGGCTTTCATTTGCGCTTTAATTTCTTTGAGGGCTTTCATTTGCGCTTTCAATTTCTTTGAGGGCTTTCATTTGCGCTTACATTTTCCTTGAGGGCTTTCATTGGCGCCTACAATTTCTTTGAGGGCTTTCATTTGCGCTTACAATTTCTTTGAGGGCTTTCATTTGCGCTTTAATTTCTTTGAGGGCTTTCATTTGCGCTTTCAATTTCTTTGAGGGCTTTCATTTGCGCTTACAATTTCTTTGAGGGCTTTCATTTGCGCTTACAATTTCTTTGAGGGCTCTCATTTGCGCTTACAATTTCTTTGAGGGCTTTCATTTGCGCTTTAATTTCTTTGAGGGCTTTCATTTGCGCTTTCAATTTCTTTGAGGGCTTTCATTTGCGCTTACATTTTCCTTGAGGGCTTTCATTGGCGCCTACAATTTCTTTGAGGGCTTTCATTTGCGCTTACAATTTCTTTGAGGGCTTTCATTGGCGCCTACAATTTCTTTGAGGGCTTTCATTTGCGCTTACATTTTCCTTGAGGGCTTTCATTTGCGCTTACAATTTCTTTGAGGGCTTTCATTTGCGCTTACAATTTCTTTGAGGGCTTTCATTTGCGCTTACAATTTCTTTGAGGGCTTTCATTTGCGCTTACAATTTCTTTGAGGGCTTTCATTTGCGCTTTAATTTCTTTGAGGGCTTTCATTTGCGCTTTCAATTTCTTTGAGGGCTTTCATTTGCGCTTACATTTTCTTTGCGTTCTTTCATTTGCGCTTACATTTTCTTAACATGCTTTCATTTGCGACTACAATTTCTTTGAGGGCTTTCCTTTACACGTATGTTTTCTTTGAGTGTTTTAAGGTTTGCTTATGTTTTCTTTACATAGATTCCTTTGCGATTACATTTTATTTATATTGTAACTCAGTATTTCATGTAAACAATATTTAAGTATCCATATAAATATCATTAATCGTAATAACATATTTATTGGAAATTATTTCATTATATTTATAATTTTTACCATAAATTAAGCAGGATAAATTAAGGGAAATTAAAAACATAGTAGACATGAAACATTTATTTTAATTACAAAGTTTATTATATACACAGTCTTTTACACAAAAATACAACATCTATTTATCTAGTGGGTCGAAATGACTAATTCTCAGCTCCAGACGGTTCACCGAATTCAGCGCCCAACCAGATCCTTTACCCATATATTCTTCTTTTTCCATGCAGAGCTCTTCTATACTCTGTTTAACTGACCGATCTACTTCGTCAGAATCGTAAATTTCAGCAGCCGATGTCTTGAAAGCACGCTTGCTCACTCGATTCTCATGCGGCGGCGGTTTACCATAGAGGCAATCCAACCATAAGTTATATTTTAAAGGCCCATGTGATGCTGTATCGTCCATAAGCTGTTGTATTATATTTTGCTCAATATCACTCAGAAAAGTGCAAATATCTTTGGCCTCACTAAAAGTATTTAGATAGTAATAGTCTTTCAGAACTCCTCCAAATGCAGATTGTGCCAAGTAAAATCCATTATCATTTGTCTGTAACAGACCAAGCAAAGTGTTAGATTTATGCCCAGATGCGGGTGGTTGTTGTTGTTGCTGATGATCTCCTTTAATGCTGGAGCCTGTACGCATGGGTACCTCTAGTTTAAATTGAGGAGTCGTGACGTTCACATACTGTTCCACAGGCAAGCGAACTGCACCTTTACAAATCTTCATATGTCTTTTCAAGTCATCGTTGCGAGTAAACTTCTTCTGGCATTCATTACAGAAAACAATAGTGCGAGATGGATTCTTCACACAATTACTCTTCTCATGACATCTCATGTTGGAGCTCGTTGAAAACATCATATTACAGTGCGGACACCGATGCTTCAATGGAGATTCTTGCTTCATACTGGATTTCGAAGAACTAGGGGTAGGATCCATACTCTCCCCAGATGTCTTTGTTGTTAAACAAGAAAGAGAGCTCCCAAGCGATGTTCACTCTTCGGAGTCAGGATGACAACTTAGCTACTAATTCCGTCCACATCCCTACATATAAAGCCAACCCCTACCCCCACTACGACACTCTTCACATCATCAACATGTTTACTTAGGATTCAGCTTACATAGGGTCTCTCTCTCTTCTACTCCAAATCATTCAACTATCCTAGAAGTCTTGAAACTATCCAGATGATGCAGATTCATAACCTGACCAATGTAATCACGAGATCATTCTTTGTATGGTAAACACAACTGAAATACATCTCCTCCAGCTGTCATGATCTATTATTAATAAAATGCCTCATATCCTCTTAAATATTAACATCTGTATAGGACTTTGCACGCCTCATTAAATTTCAAAACTCCCAGCCACTATATCTACGCGGAACCATAAATCATTAATACTATTCCAAATCACAGTCTTACACCAGCATGTTTGTGTAATATTATCCACTGTATTTTTTTTTTTCGTAAAGTTACCATTCCAACATAACCTACTAACATAATACTTAGATAATGTTATGTAGCATTCCATACCATTTTATCAGTCAGTCGTAATCATGCATAACTACCCTAGCCATTGATCCAAAGCAGCCAAATTTAATACTATCTGTTCATCATCATCATACTACTTAATATAATTCCATAAATATTTACCATAAACAAACATTAACTACACCATAGTAAATATACAACATAGGTCCACCCAACAATCCAAAATGAATATCGGTCAAAAGACAGTTTTAAATCTACGAGCCATAACATACATTCCTATTCCTCAGCCTGCAGTACCCAACATTCTTCAGCTTACAAACTCTTTAAATTAAACATTTAATTATGTATTTCCTTTCATTCTTTTAATGTTTCTTACAGTAAATAATTTTGAGTCAAATACCACTTACAGACAATACAATTCACCATCCTGCCATATAAAAAAAGAGATCATATCTCGACTTAACCATAGGATAAATCCATGCAGCATCTTAAAAATCAACTAAATAGATAATACTTAAGATATGAACAAAGTCCGATCTGACATTCTGGTCGAGTCATTGCATATAAATACAAATAGGAGGAGGGACCATAACATATGGATACAAATATGAGGAGGAGGAGGAGGGATCGTAGCTTATGGATACAAATATGAGGAGGGATCGTAGCATACATAAATTACACCCAACTTTACTCAAATACCAACTATATCAACCAGAAAGTAAATTATAAGAGGCATGTTTCCAATTTAAATTACTTTCCGATCGATCATTCAGAAACCCAGGCATAAAACACATAAATATCGTCGAAGATCAAAAGAACTGCAAAGTCAACATATAATATCACAGTCTAAGCCATAAGATCTATGTCCATCGCATTTATATCAACCATTTCCCTTATACACCTTAAGTGTATGAAATGCAAGGCCAGCAAAAAGAAATACCTGATACATATTGTCAATTTTAATTGTCCTTTTCACGATGTAAATACTTGTAATTATAATGCTGTAGAGATTCCGAATAAAATTTCTTACTTAAATAAAAACTACTATGCCACCAATTCATAT
The DNA here is from genome assembly GCF_032445375.1 of Bacillus rossius redtenbacheri. Classification (NCBI taxonomy): domain Eukaryota; kingdom Metazoa; phylum Arthropoda; class Insecta; order Phasmatodea; family Bacillidae; genus Bacillus; species Bacillus rossius. Next base: position 3,148,584 of record NC_086337.1, on the reverse strand, counting down.
TATAAGTACTGATAATAACTCTCCTTACCCACATAATATGAACGTAAAGACAAAAATTACTCAACATGTTAGTAGATCTACACAACAACAATATATAAAGTCATATGTATAAGCATTTACAAAACTTGCACGAATCAAGAAGTTAAACCATACAGGCTAAACATTACTTTAAACCTTAAATATGTAGATCATAAATATCTTATTTTCCGAAGGATTGAAACTGTATTTGGCATAAGCATTGCCGCTAAGCTACATACATACAAGTTAATGGCATTAGAACTCATACGATTATTGAGTAACAATTTTGAAGCAACATCTATAATATAATGTTAGAAAAAAGAAGTAAATGAAATGAGAAGGATCTAGAATTAACAACAAATGCTGGAATTTGACTCACAGCTTTATTTTACTATATATATCACTGATACAGCTAGGTAAATTATACCAGAAACAAGTTCTTACACTTTCAATTACCTCCAACAATAGTCGATGATTCTGGATTCAGCTGCGAAAAACATATCATGAAAGAAAATGTTTTTTATCAGGTTATTGTAGTCGGACATTACTTAATGTGCCAAGTTAAATCTCTTTAGGTGAATATCTATTACACACCATTAATGAACAATCATTTCCAACTGCTTCACTTATAAATCACATCATCATCATCTGGAAGCCAGCGAGATCTTGTAAACTGGAGGCCAGTCTCATAGTAGTTTGTGCTGGGCTGGATGCTTTCATAAGAATGAAATTATATGTTGCAACGACTCATGTGCACATTCAAAATATCACTTCGAGAAAACAACTTTCCACATCTATCACACTGATGCGACTTGGAGGTAGGATTCAGAAGACAATGATGTTCTTCATGTCGCCGAGCACTACTGCTGCTTGCAAACTTCTGCTTACAATATCTACACAAAATTTCGGATTTACACTTCACAATATGTAGGTTAAAATTTTCTCGTCGCATCAACAACTTTCCACATCTGTCACACAGAAGTATTATATCGGGGGAAGTCTTCATACATTCATATTTTCCAGCACGTGATGATTCTGGTGACACTATAGGTGATGTAGGCGTTGGTGATGACGGGTGCGATGACCTCGGCTGATTCATTTCTTGTGTAGTAGAATGATTCACTGCTAGTGATCTACCACTAAATGTTTGGCCCATTGCAGGAGAAAAAATAACCCGGGAAGGCTATCCCAATGAGTCTCCGCTATTTAAAGCCCAGAAACAAACTGATGGATTGCTATTTACATCGCGCCTTATATACTCTCGAAACCATGATCACATCATATTTACCAATCAAAAGAAGCCGAGTTCTCTTAAATACATAAATATGTATTCACATGGACATGCACTGCACTCACTGAATACACACAATGATCATACAATGAGACTAAACACTAGCTCCAAATGGATCCAAATACCTTCAGTAGCTATAATAGCTCCAACTGCTACCATAGCTCCAACTATCTCCAATAGCCCAAATAAGTTCATTAGCTCCAACTATCTCCAATAGCCCAAATAAGTTCATTAGCTCCAACTAGCTCCAATAGTCCAACTAACTTCATTAACTCCAACTAGCTCCAATAGTCCAACTAACTTCATTAGCTCCACCTAGCCCCAATAGTCCAACTAGCTCCAATATCAACAACTGCTACATTATCCCCAACTAACTTCATTAGCTCCAACTAGCTCCAACAGCTCCAACTAGCTCCAATAGTTCCAACTAGCTCCAATAGTTCCAACTGCTATAATAGTCAAACTGATAAAATGACTCAAAATTAATCCAACTGCTAAAATAGCTCCAAACGGCTCCAACTATCCAAATAAATCCAATAGCTCCAACTAGCTCTAACTAGCTCTAATAGCGTTAACTAGCTTCAGTACTTACAATTAGCTCCAACCTCATCTGACTCTAGCGCCTCAATTGCCCCACAGACTCCAAAGCACCAACCGATTTCAGATATAAGATTACACGAAATAAAATAAAAAAAGTTTATATTCATATTAAAATTTATTTCACAATTTTATACACGTTTTGGTAAAACATTTTATTGTATGTAGCCTGCTCTCCTTAGTTAACGAAGTATAGTCAATGTTTCTTTGGTGATGGATACTTTTTCGGCATTTTGAAAACCAACTAGAAGCCTTAACCTATCGACCAATATATTAGGATCAGCCCATGATGTGTAATCTATCTCGCTTATTGTTATTAATATTTTTAAGCTATCTGAAGTCTTCTGTTTTAACAACCGTCTCATTGTCTTCCACGCAGTGATCATCATAAGAATGACCAGGTTTATTTATTTTAACACGACGTTTCCATCGTTTAGGTCTCACCGCTTCAACATATTCTTTAATCTTTTTTATCTTCGGGTGCTTCATCAAAAGTCTTTGATGTTTTCAGTAACACAACACTTCCCTTGTTTAGATCTCACAACTTCATCACATTCTTCAATCTTGTCAGTTTCGGGCACTTCATCAAAATCTTCGATACCTACGGTTCCATCGTTTAGGTCTCAAAACTTCATCACAGTTCATAATCTTGTGAGCTTTAGGAGCCGCATTACAGTCTTCGATATTGCCAGCTTCGAGTGCTTCATCTAAATCTTTGAAGTTGCCAGCTTCAGCCTGTTCTATGTTGTTCATAATTTAGTGAAGGCAACTTGAATTTGGTGTAAATATTTTTTTTTTGTTTCCAATGAAGACACTACTTTTATCATTAGATTTCAATTCTATTTCATTAGTGATATCTAGGTTACAGATGGTAGAACCAGCATTTTCAACTTCTTCGAGTTCATAATAATTTTTTAATAATTTATCTTCTTTCCTCTTCTTTGCTGTTGTAGACCTGATCTCGATATCATTAGATAGCCTGGTTGCACAGATCTTGTGATGTTTATTCAACAAATATCTTCGACCAAAGTATTTCTGGCACAGATTGCAACTAAATGGCTTTTTGGTAAGGACTTAATGTACACTCTGCTCTCTAATGTCGCTTCGCATTTTTTTTCTCAAGGTGAACTCCTTGTCGCAATATACACACCTGTGTCCTTTCGATAACATTGCTGGCAGCGACTCAGAATACATATCAGCTTCTACGACTAATACCAGATGCATATTGGGAGTTTTAATTTGTAACAAATACTTAAATATTATTTTTTAAACATGCCATCAGCGGTAACTAATTTTCCTTTTAAATTATGTAAGTTGCAAGTAGTTTCGCTTCATGCTAACATATATCACCACATGCTGTGTCAAAGTAAAGTTTGTGTATAATTAGGTAGGATGCTCTCTCACAGTCACAAGAGATGGAGAGATTGGCTAGACCTCTAGGAGGGAAGAATTCTTTCTCAAGGAAAATATCAGGTAACATACTGGTACTGATGCTGGTAGCGATAAATAATCCATGTTAGCTTCTACAGCCAATACAACTTATGTGTTAATTTAATAGTAGACTTACAAAATTCCAACACAAAGAATAAATGTTACTACTTAGATAAATAAAATCATAAATTGGAGAAGGAGATGTATCAATGTATTTGAATATTAGAATATGTCGTTGCGTATGAATGTGTGTTGACAGCTTTTAACAATTTTAATTTTTTTTAACAACTGCCTGCAGTCAGCTAAAGAAAAATCAAGCTATAATAAAATAAATTATCTCCCACGACGGCCAATTTCTTTTCTGATGTAGGTGGGCACCATATATATATTTATATATAGTATATAACTTATGCTAAAGCATATAATATGCTTAAGCATAAATAAATTTTATTTTTAGATATGTTAACATATATATATATGCTTCAGCATATGTTTTAAATATATCTAATACAAATATGCAAGCATAAAAGATATGGTGCCCACCTACATCAGAAAAGAAATTGGCCGTCGTGGGAGATAATTTATTTTATTATAGCTTGAATTTCTTTAGCTGACTGCAGGCAGTTGTTATAAAAAATTAAAATTGTTAAAAGCTGTCAACACACATTCATACGCAACGACATATTCTAATATTCAAATACATTGATACATCTCCTTCTCCAATTTATGATTTTATTTATCTAAGTAGTAACATTTATTCTTGGTGTTGGAATTTTGTAAGTATACTATTAAATTAACACATAAGTTGTATTGGCTGTAGAAGCTAACATGGATTATTTATCGCTACCAGCATCAGTACCAGTATGTTACCTGATATTTTCCTTGAGAAAGAATTCTTCCCTCCTAGAGGTCTAGCCAATCTCTCCATCTCTTGTGACTGTGAGAGAGCATCCTACCTAATTATACACAAACTTTACTTTGACACAGCATGTGGTGATATATGTTAGCATGAAGCGAAACTACTTGCAACTTACATAATTTAAAAGGAAAATTAGTTACCGCTGATGGCATGTTTAAAAAATAATATTTAAGTATTTGTTACAAATTAAAACTCCCAATATGCATCTGGTATTAGTCGTAGAAGCTGATATGTATTCTGAGTCGCTGCCAGCAATGTTATCGAAAGGACACAGGTGTGTATATTGCGACAAGGAGTTCACCTTTAGAAAAAAAATGCGAAGCGACATTAGAGAGCAGAGTGTACATTAAGTCCTTACCAAAAAGCCATTTAGTTGCAATCTGTGCCAGAAATACTTTGGTCGAAGATATTTGTTGAATAAACATCACAAGATCTGTGCAACCAGGCTATCTAATGATATCGAGATCAGGTCTACAACAGCAAAGAAGAGGAAAGAAGATAAATTATTAAAAAATTATTATGAACTCGAAGAAGTTGAAAATGCTGGTTCTACCATCTGTAACCTAGATATCACTAATGAAATAGAATTGAAATCTAATGATAAAAGTAGTGTCTTCATTGGAAACAAAAAAAAAATATTTACACCAAATTCAAGTTGCCTTCACTAAATTATGAACAACATAGAACAGGCTGAAGCTGGCAACTTCAAAGATTTAGATGAAGCACTCGAAGCTGGCAATATCGAAGACTGTAATGCGGCTCCTAAAGCTCACAAGATTATGAACTGTGATGAAGTTTTGAGACCTAAACGATGGAACCGTAGGTATCGAAGATTTTGATGAAGTGCCCGAAACTGACAAGATTGAAGAATGTGATGAAGTTGTGAGATCTAAACAAGGGAAGTGTTGTGTTACTGAAAACATCAAAGACTTTTGATGAAGCACCCGAAGATAAAAAAGATTAAAGAATATGTTGAAGCGGTGAGACCTAAACGATGGAAACGTCGTGTTAAAATAAATAAACCTGGTCATTCTTATGATGATCACTGCGTGGAAGACAATGAGACGGTTGTTAAAACAGAAGACTTCAGATAGCTTAAAAATATTAATAACAATAAGCGAGATAGATTACACATCATGGGCTGATCCTAATATATTAGTCGATAGGTTAAGGCTTCTAGTTGCTTTTCAAAATGCCGAAAAAGTATCCATCACCAAAGAAACATTGACTATACTTCGTTAACTAAGGAGAGCAGGCTACATACAATAAAATGTTTTACCAAAACGTGTATAAAATTGTGAAATAAATTTTAATATGAATATAAACTTTTTTTATTTTATTTCGTGTAATCTTATATCTGAAATCGGTTGGTGCTTTGGAGTCTGTGGGGCAATTGAGGCGCTAGAGTCAGATGAGGTTGGAGCTAATTGTAAGTACTGAAGCTAGTTAACGCTATTAGAGCTAGTTAGAGCTAGTTGGAGCTATTGGATTTATTTGGATAGTTGGAGCCGTTTGGAGCTATTTTAGCAGTTGGATTAATTTTGAGTCATTTTATCAGTTTGACTATTATAGCAGTTGGAACTATTGGAGCTAGTTGGAACTATTGGAGCTAGTTGGAGCTGTTGGAGCTAGTTGGAGCTAATGAAGTTAGTTGGGGATAATGTAGCAGTTGTTGATATTGGAGCTAGTTGGACTATTGGGGCTAGGTGGAGCTAATGAAGTTAGTTGGACTATTGGAGCTAGTTGGAGTTAATGAAGTTAGTTGGACTATTGGAGCTAGTTGGAGCTAATGAACTTATTTGGGCTATTGGAGATAGTTGGAGCTAATGAACTTATTTGGGCTATTGGAGATAGTTGGAGCTATGGTAGCAGTTGGAGCTATTATAGCTACTGAAGGTATTTGGATCCATTTGGAGCTAGTTTTTAGTCTCATTGTATGATCATTGTGTGTATTCAGTGAGTGCAGTGCATGTCCATGTGAATACATATTTATGTATTTAAGAGAACTCGGCTTCTTTTGATTGGTAAATATGATGTGATCATGGTTTCGAGAGTATATAAGGCGCGATGTAAATAGCAATCCATCAGTTTGTTTCTGGGCTTTAAATAGCGGAGACTCATTGGGATAGCCTTCCCGGGTTATTTTTTCTCCTTCAATGGGCCAAACATTTAGTGGTAGATCACTAGCAGTGAATCATTCTACTACACAAGAAATGAATCAGCCGAGGTCATCGCACCCGTCATCACCAACGCCTACATCACCTATAGTGTCACCAGAATCATCACGTGCTGGAAAATATGAATGTATGAAGACTTCCCCCGATATAATACTTCTGTGTGACAGATGTGGAAAGTTGTTGATGCGACGAGAAAATTTTAACCTCCATATTGTGAAGTGTAAATCCGAAATTTTGTGTAGATATTGTAAGCAGAAGTTTGCAAGCAGCAGTAGTGCTCGGCGACATGAAGAACATCATTGTCTTGTGAATCCTACCTCCAAGTCGCATCAGTGTGATAGATGTGGAAAGTTGTTTTCACGAAGTGATATTTTGAATGTGCACATGAGACGTTGCAACATATAATTTCATTCTTATGAAAGCATCCAGCCCAGCACAAACTTCTATGAGACTGGCCTCCAGTTTACAAGATTTTGCCGGCTTCCAGACGATGATGATGTGATTTATAAGTGAAGCAGTTGGAAATGATTGTTCATTAATGGTGTGTAATAGATATTCACCTAAAGAGATTTAACTTGGCACATTAACCTTTTACCCGCCACCCCAAGATGCCCCCCAAAAATTATATATTTTCCTGCGAATTATGTATACTTAATGTTTCATTAAGAAATGAAAATTGATAGATAGCAAGAAAAAAAACTTTTCTATTTATTTTGCTATGTTCCAGTAGTGGAACATTGGCAGGAAGGGGTTATACAAAAAATCGTCAATTGGTTTTTAAAATATATGTATTACTATATAAACCCATTACAATGTATATCAATAACAATATAATAAAGCTATTTCCCAAAATTTGAAAAATATAAAAAATCAACTTGGAAACTTTTTTTTTATGGAAATACGGGGTAACACCCAAGATCAATGCTGCTTTTGAGTTTGATGTGTCAACAGTGCAACAACATCTCTTTTACACGTGAAGCCATATCAATAATGTCTATTATTACACTTTCAGTCCATGGAAATATGGAAAATACTCAATATGGATCCTCTTCTTGCAGTCATTGCATTGGTACTTCGTATTGGAGATACAATGATCACATCTTCCGTGTGATGCCGAAATCAAGTAATGCCCATTTGATTTTCGTTGAGAAGAAGGTATACGAGGCTTTGGCCCAACTCTAGGCCCCTCCTTTCGAGGAGAAATTCGCAGGAGGGCCATTGTAATCTGAACAACAAATTTTTTTGATTAGGCAAATGTTAAGTAAAAAAAATAGAAAAACAAATAGAAAAAACTAAACGTACCTGTCGCCGAAAGAAAGATGGTCCAGATGTAAACACGATTGTTTGGAGTGAAGCTCTTTGTGAACAATCCAGGCAGCAACAACAGACATGTTGAGCGCATTGGGGCACAAGTTCCACCATCACTTTTTTTGAACGCAATTTTGGCCGGTAAGATCCCAACAATATATCCATAAAATCAACTCCACCCATGTCATAGTTATATTGCCTCAGGAGATGAGGTTGATCAATTGCAACTCTTGGTCTTTTGTTCATGAACTCAAAAAACAGGTCAATAGGCTCAAGGGATATCAATTTAGGAAATTTATCACCGAGTTTCGCTTGATTTTCAGAAGGAAGTACATACATAACTGAAGCTTTTAGTTTTTTGTCAGTTTGGTTTTTCCAGGATATGTTTACCTTTCACTCCAGGTTTTGGATTAGCTTTTCTTTTACAATTTCTTTTAGGAGCAGGCAACTTTTTACTAGTTGAAGGAAATTATTCTTGCTGCGTTTCATTGGACACAGATGCACATGATTTTATAAATAAAATTACCTGTCCACAAACGTCAGTCGGCTCCACTTCTCCCAAATTGTTGTCATCAATGTCTTCATTATCCGTCAATCGTTCATTTTCTTCTGGAGATAACTGACACAAGTCGTATTCATCATCGGAATTGTCAGTGATGTCAGAATCATTCAAAGAATTCAAGTAGTCAAGTGCGTCATTCACTGTACGAAACACCGTTTCACTCGCCATAAAAGCCCTCACACGTACAGAGGTAACCTAAAAATACTGCAATGACAGCAACAGTTGAAAGAAAACTAAGTAAGAGCAGACTGAGTTCCACTGCAGGTAGTAACTGGCATGAATGGCATGTGATGATGTGTACGGTTTGTGGCTGCGAGGCGCAAGTAGAAACATGCGCAGTAGGCGTGCGGTGACGCATATAAGTAAAGTGGTCCGCAATAACCAGAACCCGCCAATGTTCCACTTCTGGAACATCTAAACGTATGGAACACCAGTGAGATAAGTAAAAGTTATAATTGAATACTCGTACGTGGAATCATTTCTTTTACACTTCCTAAGGCACCCTAAGCTTTCTAAATAGATAATTTATTTTTATTATAGCAAAATAAAAATAAAAACAATAAAGAGTGCGCACCGCATCTGATTTTGCCATTTTGAGAAATTGCTTACCTTTATGAAATGCATCATATGTCACTAAATAAAATCTGTAAATTGAAAATGGACTTTGTTTAACTAGGAAAAAATTATGTCATGAAATATTTTAATTTTGCTGTAGAAAAAAAAATTCTCAAAATCATGTTCCATAAGTGGAACAATGGCAGGTAAAAGGTTAAGTAATGTCCGACTACAATAACCTGATAAAAAACATTTTCTTTCATGATATGTTTTTCGCAGCTGAATCCAGAATCATCGAATATTGTTGGAGGTAATTGAAAGTGTAAGAACTTGTTCTGGTATAATTTACCTAGCTGTATCAGTGATATATATAGTAAAATAAAGCTGTGAGTCAAATTCCAGCATTTGTTGTTAATTCTAGATCCTTCTCATTTCATTTACTTCTTTTTTCTAACATTATATTATAGATGTTGCTTCAAAATTGTTACTCAATAATCGTATGAGTTCTAATGCCATTAACTTGTATGTATGTAGCTTAGCGGCAATGCTTATGCCAAATACAGTTTCAATCCTTCGGAAAATAAGATATTTATGATCTACATATTTAAGGTTTAAAGTAATGTTTAGCCTGTATGGTTTAACTTCTTGATTCGTGCAAGTTTTGTAAATGCTTATACATATGACTTTATATATTGTTGTTGTGTAGATCTACTAACATGTTGAGTAATTTTTGTCTTTACGTTCATATTATGTGGGTAAGGAGAGTTATTATCAGTACTTATAATATGAATTGGTGGCATAGTAGTTTTTATTTAAGTAAGAAATTTTATTCGGAATCTCTACAGCATTATAATTACAAGTATTTACATCGTGAAAAGGACAATTAAAATTGACAATATGTATCAGGTATTTCTTTTTGCTGGCCTTGCATTTCATACACTTAAGGTGTATAAGGGAAATGGTTGATATAAATGCGATGGACATAGATCTTATGGCTTAGACTGTGATATTATATGTTGACTTTGCAGTTCTTTTGATCTTCGACGATATTTATGTGTTTTATGCCTGGGTTTCTGAATGATCGATCGGAAAGTAATTTAAATTGGAAACATGCCTCTTATAATTTACTTTCTGGTTGATATAGTTGGTATTTGAGTAAAGTTGGGTGTAATTTATGTATGCTACGATCCCTCCTCATATTTGTATCCATAAGCTACGATCCCTCCTCCTCCTCCTCATATTTGTATCCATATGTTATGGTCCCTCCTCCTATTTGTATTTATATGCAATGACTCGACCAGAATGTCAGATCGGACTTTGTTCATATCTTAAGTATTATCTATTTAGTTGATTTTTAAGATGCTGCATGGATTTATCCTATGGTTAAGTCGAGATATGATCTCTTTTTTTATATGGCAGGATGGTGAATTGTATTGTCTGTAAGTGGTATTTGACTCAAAATTATTTACTGTAAGAAACATTAAAAGAATGAAAGGAAATACATAATTAAATGTTTAATTTAAAGAGTTTGTAAGCTGAAGAATGTTGGGTACTGCAGGCTGAGGAATAGGAATGTATGTTATGGCTCGTAGATTTAAAACTGTCTTTTGACCGATATTCATTTTGGATTGTTGGGTGGACCTATGTTGTATATTTACTATGGTGTAGTTAATGTTTGTTTATGGTAAATATTTATGGAATTATATTAAGTAGTATGATGATGATGAACAGATAGTATTAAATTTGGCTGCTTTGGTTCAATGGCTAGGGTAGTTATGCATGATTACGACTGACTGATAAAATGGTATGGAATGCTACATAACATTATCTAAGTATTATGTTAGTAGGTTATGTTGGAATGGTAACTTTACGAAAAAAAAAAATACAGTGGATAATATTACACAAACATGCTGGTGTAAGACTGTGATTTGGAATAGTATTAATGATTTATGGTTCCGCGTAGATATAGTGGCTGGGAGTTTTGAAATTTAATGAGGCGTGCAAAGTCCTATACAGATGTTAATATTTAAGAGGATATGAGGCATTTTATTAATAATAGATCATGACAGCTGGAGGAGATGTATTTCAGTTGTGTTTACCATACAAAGAATGATCTCGTGATTACATTGGTCAGGTTATGAATCTGCATCATCTGGATAGTTTCAAGACTTCTAGGATAGTTGAATGATTTGGAGTAGAAGAGAGAGAGACCCTATGTAAGCTGAATCCTAAGTAAACATGTTGATGATGTGAAGAGTGTCGTAGTGGGGGTAGGGGTTGGCTTTATATGTAGGGATGTGGACGGAATTAGTAGCTAAGTTGTCATCCTGACTCCGAAGAGTGAACATCGCTTGGGAGCTCTCTTTCTTGTTTAACAACAAAGACATCTGGGGAGAGTATGGATCCTACCCCTAGTTCTTCGAAATCCAGTATGAAGCAAGAATCTCCATTGAAGCATCGGTGTCCGCACTGTAATATGATGTTTTCAACGAGCTCCAACATGAGATGTCATGAGAAGAGTAATTGTGTGAAGAATCCATCTCGCACTATTGTTTTCTGTAATGAATGCCAGAAGAAGTTTACTCGCAACGATGACTTGAAAAGACATATGAAGATTTGTAAAGGTGCAGTTCGCTTGCCTGTGGAACAGTATGTGAACGTCACGACTCCTCAATTTAAACTAGAGGTACCCATGCGTACAGGCTCCAGCATTAAAGGAGATCATCAGCAACAACAACAACCACCCGCATCTGGGCATAAATCTAACACTTTGCTTGGTCTGTTACAGACAAATGATAATGGATTTTACTTGGCACAATCTGCATTTGGAGGAGTTCTGAAAGACTATTACTATCTAAATACTTTTAGTGAGGCCAAAGATATTTGCACTTTTCTGAGTGATATTGAGCAAAATATAATACAACAGCTTATGGACGATACAGCATCACATGGGCCTTTAAAATATAACTTATGGTTGGATTGCCTCTATGGTAAACCGCCGCCGCATGAGAATCGAGTGAGCAAGCGTGCTTTCAAGACATCGGCTGCTGAAATTTACGATTCTGACGAAGTAGATCGGTCAGTTAAACAGAGTATAGAAGAGCTCTGCATGGAAAAAGAAGAATATATGGGTAAAGGATCTGGTTGGGCGCTGAATTCGGTGAACCGTCTGGAGCTGAGAATTAGTCATTTCGACCCACTAGATAAATAGATGTTGTATTTTTGTGTAAAAGACTGTGTATATAATAAACTTTGTAATTAAAATAAATGTTTCATGTCTACTATGTTTTTAATTTCCCTTAATTTATCCTGCTTAATTTATGGTAAAAATTATAAATATAATGAAATAATTTCCAATAAATATGTTATTACGATTAATGATATTTATATGGATACTTAAATATTGTTTACATGAAATACTGAGTTACAATATAAATAAAATGTAATCGCAAAGGAATGCATGTAAAGAAAACATAAGCAAACCTTAAAACACTCAAAGAAAACATACGTGTAAAGGAAAGCCCTCAAAGAAATTGTAGTCGCAAATGAAAGCATGTTAAGAAAATGTAAGCGCAAATGAAAGAACGCAAAGAAAATGTAAGCGCAAATGAAAGCCCTCAAAGAAATTGTAGTCGCAAATGAAAGCATGTTAAGAAAATGTAAGCGCAAATGAAAGAACGCAAAGAAAATGTAAGCGCAAATGAAAGCCCTCAAAGAAATTGAAAGCGCAAATGAAAGCCCTCAAAGAAATTGAAAGCGCAAATGAAAGCCCTCAAAGAAATTGTAGGCGCCAATGAAAGCCCTCAAAGAAATTGTAAGCGCAAATGAAAGCCCTCAAAGAAATTGTAGGCGCCAATGAAAGCCCTCAAAGAAATTGTAGGCGCCAATGAAAGCCCTCAAAGAAATTGTAAGCGCAAATGAAAGCTCTCAAAGAAATTGTAGGCGCCAATGAAAGCCCTCAAAGAAATTGTAAGCGCAAATGAAAGCCCTCAAAGAAATTGTAGGCGCCAATGAAAGCCCTCAAAGAAATTGTAGGCGCCAATGAAAGCCCTCAAAGAAATTGTAGTCGCAAATGAAAGCATGTTAAGAAAATGTAAGCGCAAATGAAAGAACGCAAAGAAAATGTAAGCGCAAATGAAAGCCCTCAAAGAAATTGAAAGCGCAAATGAAAGCCCTCAAAAAAATTGTAAGCGCAAATGAAAGCCCTCAAGGAAAATGTAAGCGCACATGAAAGCCCTCAAAGAAATTGAAAGCGCAAATGAAAGCCCTCAAAGAAATTAAAGCGCAAATGAAAGCCCTCAAAGAAATTGTAAGCGCAAATGAAAGCCCTCAAAGAAATTGTAAGCGCAAATGAAAGCCCTCAAAGAAATTGTAGGCGCCAATGAAAGCCCTCAAAGAAATTGTAGGCGCCAACGAAAGCCCTCAAAGAAATTGTAAGCGCAAATGAAAGCCCTCAAAGAAATTGTAGGCGCCAATGAAAGCCCTCAAAGAAATTGTAGGCGCCAATGAAAGCCCTCAAAGAAATTGTAAGCGCAAATGAAAGCCCTCAAAGAAATTGTAGGCGCCAATGAAAGCCCTCAAAGAAATTGTAGGCGCCAATGAAAGCCCTCAAAGAAATTGTAAGCGCAAATGAAAGCCCTCAAAGAAATTGTAGGCGCCAATGAAAGCCCTCAAAGAAATTGTAGGCGCCAATGAAAGCCCTCAAAGAAATTGTAGTCGCAAATGAAAGCATGTTAAGAAAATGTAAGCGCAAATGAAAGAACGCAAAGAAAATGTAAGCGCAAATGAAAGCCCTCAAAGAAATTGAAAGCGCAAATGAAAGCCCTCAAAAAAATTGTAAGCGCAAATGAAAGCCCTCAAGGAAAATGTAAGCGCACATGAAAGCCCTCAAAGAAATTGAAAGCGCAAATGAAAGCCCTCAAAGAAATTAAAGCGCAAATGAAAGCCCTCAAAGAAATTGTAAGCGCAAATGAAAGCCCTCAAAGAAATTGTAAGCGCAAATGAAAGCCCTCAAAGAAATTGTAAGCGCAAATGAAAGCCCTCAAAAAAATTGTAGGCGCCAATGAAAGCCCTCAAGGAAAATGTAAGCGCAAATGAAAGCCCTCAAAGAAATTGAAAGCGCAAATGAAAGCCCTCAAAGAAATTGTAGGCGCCAATGAAAGCCCTCAAAGAAATTGTAAGCGCAAATGAAAGCCCTCAAAGAAATTGTAGGCGCCAATGAAAGCCCTCAAAAAATTGTAGGCGCCAATGAAAGCCCTCAAAGAAATTGTAGTCGCAAATGAAAGCATGTTAAGAAAATGTAAGCGCAAATGAAAGAACGCAAAGAAAATGTAAGCGCAAATGAAAGCCCTCAAAGAAATTGAAAGCGCAAATGAAAGCCCTCAAAAAAATTGTAAGCGCAAATGAAAGCCCTCAAGGAAAATGTAAGCGCACATGAAAGCCCTCAAAGAAATTGAAAGCGCAAATGAAAGCCCTCAAAGAAATTAAAGCGCAAATGAAAGCCCTCAAAGAAATTGTAAGCGCAAATGAAAGCCCTCAAAGAAATTGTAAGCGCAAATGAAAGCCCTCAAAGAAATTGTAGGCGCCAATGAAAGCCCTCAAAGAAATTGTAGGCGCCAATGAAAGCCCTCAAAGAAATTGTAAGCGCAAATGAAAGCCCTCAAAGAAATTGTAGGCGCCAATGAAAGCCCTCAAAGAAATTGTAGGCGCCAATGAAGGCCCTCAAAGAAATTGTAAGCGCAAATGAAAGCCCTCAAAGAAATTGTAGGCGCCAATGAAAGCCCTCAAAGAAATTGTAGGCGCCAATGAAAGCCCTCAAAGAAATTGTAAGCGCAAATGAAAGCCCTCAAAGAAATTGTAGGCGCCAATGAAAGCCCTCAAAGAAATTGTAAGCGCAAATGAAAGCCCTCAAAGAAATTGTAAGCGCAAATGAAAGCCCTCAAGGAAAATGTAAGCGCACATGAAAGCCCTCAAAGAAATTGAAAGCGCAAATGAAAGCCCTCAAAGAAATTAAAGCGCAAATGAAAGCCCTCAAAGAAATTGTAAGCGCAAATGAAAGCCCTCAAAGAAATTGTAAGCGCAAATGAAAGCCCTCAAGGAAAATGTAAGCGCAAATGAAAGCCCTCAAAGAAATTGTAGGCGCCAATGAAAGCCCTCAAAGAAATTTTAAGCGCAAATGAAAGCCCTCAAAGAAATTGTAAGCGCAAATGAAAGCCCTCAAGGAAAATGTAAGCGCACATGAAAGCCCTCAAAGAAATTGAAAGCGCAAATGAAAGCCCTCAAAGAAATTGTAAGCGCAAATGAAAGCCCTCAAAGAAATTGTAAGCGCAAATGAAAGCCCTCAAAGAAATTGTAGGCGCCAATGAAAGCCCTCAAAGAAATTGTAGGCGCCAAAGAAAGCCCTCAAAGAAATTGTAAGCGCAAATGAAAGCCCTCAAAGAAATTGTAGGCGCCAATGAAAGCCGTCAAAGAAATTGTAGGCGCCAATGAAAGCCCTCAAAGAAATTGTAGTCGCAAATGAAAGCATGTTAAGAAAATGTAAGCGCAAATGAAAGAACGCAAAGAAAATGTAAGCGCAAATGAAAGCCCTCAAAGAAATTGAAAGCGCAAATGAAAGCCCTCAAAAAAATTGTAAGCGCAAATGAAAGCCCTCAAGGAAAATGTAAGCGCACATGAAAGCCTTCAAAGAAATTGAAAGCGCAAATGAAAGCCCTCAAAGAAATTAAAGTGCAAATGAAAGCCCTCAAAGAAATTGTAAGCGCAAATGAAAGCCCTCAAAGAAATTGTAAGCGCAAATGAAAGCCCTCAAAGAAATTGTAGGCGCCAAAGAAAGCCCTCAAAGAAATTGTAGGCGCCAATGAAAGCCCTCAAAGAAATTGTAAGCGCAAATGAAAGCCCTCAAAGAAATTGTAGGCGCCAATGAAAGCCCTCAAAGAAATTGTAGGCGCCAATGAAAGCCCTCAAAGATATTGTAAGCGCAAATGAAAGCCCTCAAAGAAATTGTAGGCGCCAATGAAAGCCCTCAAAGAAATTGTAGGCGCCAATGAAAGCCCTCAAAGAAATTGTAAGCGCAAATGAAAGCCCTCAAAGAAATTGTAGGCGCCAATGAAAGCCCTCAAAGAAATTGTAGGCGCCAATGAAAGCCCTCAAAGAAATTGTAGTCGCAAATGAAAGCATGTTAAGAAAATGTAAGCGCAAATGAAAGAACGCAAAGAAAATGTAAGCGCAAATGAAAGCCCTCAAAGAAATTGAAAGCGCAAATGAAAGCCCTCAAAAAAATTGTAAGCGCAAATGAAAGCCCTCAAGGAAAATGTAAGCGCACATGAAAGCCCTCAAAGAAATTGAAAGCGCAAATGAAAGCCCTCAAAGAAATTAAAGCGCAAATGAAAGCCCTCAAAGAAAATGTAAGCACAAATGAAAGCCCTCAAAGAAATTGAAAGCGCAAATGAAAGCCCTCAAAGAAATTAAAGCGCAAATGAAAGCCCTCAAAGAAATTGTAAGCGCAAATGAAAGCCCTCAAAGAAATTGTAAGCGCAAATGAAAGCCCTCAAAGAAATTGAAAGCGCAAATGAAAGCCCTCAAAGAAATTGTAGGTGCCAATGAAAGCCCTCAAAGAAATTGTAAGCGCAAATGAAAGCCCTCAAAGAAATTGTAGGCGCCAATGAAAGTCCTCAAAGAAATTGTAGGCGCCAATGAAAGCCCTCAAAGAAATTGTAGTCGCAAATGAAAGCATGTTAAGAAAATGTAAGCGCAAATGAAAGAACGCAAAGAAAATGTAAGCGCAAATGAAAGCCCTCAAAGAAATTGAAAGCGCAAATGAAAGCCCTCAAAAAAATTGTAAGCGCAAATGAAAGCCCTCAAGGAAAATGTAAGCGCACATGAAAGCCCTCAAAGAAATTGAAAGCGCAAATGAAAGCCCTCAAAGAAATTAAAGCGCAAATGAAAGCCCTCAAAGAAATTGTAAGCGCAAATAAAAAGCCCTCAAAGAAATTGTAAGCGCAAATGAAAGCCCTCAAAGAAATTGTAGGCGCCAATGAAAGCCCTCAAATAAATTGTAAGCGCAAATGAAAGCCCTCAAAGAAATTGTAGGCGTCAATGAAAGCCCTCAAAGAAATTGTAAGCGCAAATGAAAGCCCTCAAAGAAATTGTAGGCGCCAATGAAAGCCCTCAAGGAAAATGTAGGCGCCAATGAAAGCCCTCAAAGAAATTGTAAGCGCAAATGAAAGCCCTCAAAGAAATTGTAGGCGCCAATGAAAGCCCTCAAAGAAATTGTAGGCGCCAATGAAAGCCCTCAAAGAAATTGTAAGCGCAAATGAAAGCCCTCAAAGAAATTGTAGGCGCCAATGAAAGCCCTCAAAGAAATTGTAAGCGCAAATGAAAGCCCTCAAAGAAATTGTAAGCGCAAATGAAAGCCCTCAAGGAAAATGTAAGCGCACATGAAAGCCCTCAAAGAAATTGAAAGCGCAAATGAAAGCCCTCAAAGAAATTAAAGCGCAAATGAAAGCCCTCAAAGAAATTGTAAGCGCAAATGAAAGCCCTCAAAGAAATGGTAAGCGCAAATGAAAGCCCTCAAGGAAAATGTAAGCGCACATGAAAGCCCTCAAAGAAATTGAAAGCGCAAATGAAAGCCCTCAAAGAAATTAAAGCGCAAATGAAAGCCCTCAAAGAAATTGTAAGCGCAAATGAAAGCCCTCAAAGAAATTGTAAGCGCAAATGAAAGCCCTCAAAGAAATTGTAGGCGCCAATGAAAGCCCTCAAAGAAATTGTAGGCGCCAATGAAAGCCCTCAAAGAAATTGTAAGCGCAAATGAAAGCCCTCAAAGAAATTGTAGGCGCCAATGAAAGCCCTCAAAGAAATTGTAGGCGCCAATGAAAGCCCTCAAAGAAATTGTAAGCGCAAATGAAAGCCCTCAAAGGAATTGTAGGCGCCAATGAAAGCCCTCAAAGAAATTGTAGGCGCCAATGAAAGCCCTCAAGGAAAATGTAAGCGCAAATGAAAGCCCTCAAAGAAATTGTAGTCGCAAATGAAAGCCCTCAAAGAAATTGTAGGCGCCAATGAAAGCCCTCAAAGAAATTGTAGGCGCCAATGAAAGCCCTCAAAGAAATTGTAAGCGCAAATGAAAGCCCTCAAAGAAATTGTAGTCGCAAATGAAAGCCCTCAAAGAAATTGTAGGCGCCAATGAAAGCCCTCAAAGAAATTGTAGGCGCCAATGAAAGCCCTCAAAGAAATTGTAGGCGCCAATGAAAGCCCTCAAAGAAATTGTAAGCGCAAATGAAAGCCCTCAAAGAAATTGTAGGCGCCAATGAAAGCCCTCAAAGAAATTGTAGTCGCAATTGAAATCATGTTAAGAAAATGTAAGCTGTGTAAGTCAGTTTGAGTAGAGTGCTACAGTGCACAAGTCTGCAGTATGACTTTGGTATAAGGTTCGTGATAAGTTTAATGACAATACATTTTTTTTTAAATCTTAGTATTTGGGAGGATCACATGATGCTCATTACGAATAATTAATCTACATACTCTAGCAGAGGATGAAAGTTAGTATGCTAATATAATCAAGTATGGTGGGTGCATACATGAGATGATAATACAATATGTTGGTGGTCAAGATTAAAGTGTGTGATAACAAAATCTAAGATGGTGGTGGTGTGGATGTGTTATAAGTCAAATGTGATGATATAGTCCAAGATGGCGGGAAGTTCAGGGTGTCGACAGTAATGTGAAATGTGATGTACAAGATGCCAAAGGTTAAGATAGGGTTGGCGACAAGATGGCGAACATAAATGATGTTATCCAAGATAGCGGAAAGTTCAAGGTGAGGGACATACTTAAGATGTTGTAGGTCAAGACAGCCCTACACTCCAGCAGGGCAGAATTAAACTAATATATAACACCCTCTGGCAAATTATGTGTGTACTAAGTGATACTAGCGCTCCTAGTAGTGAATATTGAAAACAAGATGACGGCTGCACTTGGCTATACACTAGCGCTCCTGGCTGCGAATATTGAAAACAAGATGGCCGCTGCACACTCTGCTAGACACTAGCGCTCCTGGTAGCGAATACAGAAAACAAGATGGCGGCCGCACTCTGCTAGACACTAGTGCTCCTGGTAGCGAGTATTAAAACAATAATAAAATATATGTCGTATAATTCTCGAAATGATGATGCTATTATTACTTTCAATAAAAATATTACAAGTCCGAATATGTGTGTTAATGTTTTGTATATATACCTTATTTAATTCTTAGATCGGTAATTGTCTTGATAGCCGAGCGGTTAAAGGCGTATGTTTTCTAAACTAAAGGTCAGAGCTGTGTGAACGATGGTTCGAATCTCAGCTGTACCGAATGTATTTTGTATAAAAACCATATTTTAATACATTGATAAGGATCATAATAACATTGGTATGTAATGAAATATCGACCTTATGTGACGAGACAGAGCGACGCTGGCGCTCTCTAGGAACAAACAGAAGAAACAAAAATGGGGAAATCCAAGATGGCGGAACATAATGTAAAATCAAGATGGCGAGCCCCAGCACAGAAGAAAAAAAATTCAAGATGGCGATAGTAACAACATCCAAGATGGCGGCCTCCAGCAGACGAAAACAAATGACTGTTGTGATGTCATAAACAAAGATGGCGATCGTAACGAAAATTGCAACAGGTTTGATTAAAATGGCGGCTATGACTTCATAATATTAAATACTGGAAAACAAAATGGTTGAAAGTTCTAGAATTCAAAATGGTGGCCGGAAATGACGTAATCCAAGATGCGGATATGGGTGGGTAGGTAAGGGGGATACCAACCCGCTATCCGGAGATGGGGGGATTCTTAGAAAATTGCCAAGCCACTATCCGGAGATTTGCGGATACTTAGAAAATTTCGGGAATGGGGAAATTTTGTAGGGAAATTTTGTAGGAAAATGGGAAATTTTGAGGAAAATTTGAGGGAAAAACGGGAAATTTTGAGGAAAATTTGCGGAAAATCGGGAAATTTCCAGGAAATCGGTGATGATGTCATCGGTCAAAGGTCATAACAGTGACGTCAAAGGTCAAAGGTCACTGCTCGGAGCTCCTATGCCTCTAGCCTCTGCGCTCGGAGGTACTATATCTAACTACTCAAAAATTATTGTTTAATTTTTAAAATCTGATTTATAACTACGACTGAGTTTTCTCGACTTTTGTCCACTGTGTGTCATATTTGTCAAACATATGCATGTCCAGTAGACTTGCGCATAATAGTTCGCGACCGGGAGCGCTCCTTTTAGCTCGCAGCTCCTTGGCGAACTAGGTCGCTCTTTTAGTTCGTCCGCTCCCATCACGAATTCAAAGAAGACAGGTCACAGATAGTTCGTTCGCTTTGCTACCGCTACTGCAGGCGATCTTCTTTGTATGTTATAGTCAGGGGTGCCCACAAGGGGGGGTAACGACGCAGACAGCGTCATTAAAAATTCAGGGGGGGGGTAAAAAGACGAGAAAAATGTATATATTATTTACATAATTATAGCTTCTAATGTGAAAATACGTTTCTGGTGCTTTTATAATTGAAAGGGATCTTGTAAATCAAATTGGCAACCCCGCACTTTCCTCAACAAAAGCAGTTTGGCATCTGTCGGTTCAGGATGGTAAAATTACCTGATATGACCAAAATTATTATTAGAAAATCAGTTTTAATTAATGCAAAGTGTGACAAAATATAATACTAAAAAAGTATAATATTATAAAATAAATGAGTAAATCATTGAGAAAACGGCATAAAAAAATTCGGGGGGGGGGGGGTGAGTCATAGTGTTTGGGGGGGGGGGGGTGGGCACCTCTGTTTTAGTAGTTATTTTTTATAATGATCAGTGTTGTGAACGCCTAGATTATCCTTTTTTGAGTTATTATACATCAAATGAGTAAATAAAACACTAATTTACATAATTGGGTTAAATGACGTATATAACAGTTCTGTTTTTATTCTTCACTTAACATAGTCTACACTATAATCGGAAAATTTTAATTTATAAAAGGTTTTATTTTATAGCTAGTTAAATAATTATTTATGAAATGTGTATTTTAGTAAATAAAATACCGTTTTATAAATATACAAATTTTAATTTGTTTTAAGTTTTAGAGATAATAAACAAAAAATGCGTTATTATGTACAGGCCACAAAATTACGTAAATTATTTAGAAAAAAGACCCATTACTCTTCTAATTTGTTACCTTATAAGACATAGAAAAACTAATAAAAACTATTAAGTAAGATTGTATGCTAATATTGCTTAAGAATGTGTATGTTCATTAGGACGTATATATAATTCACTAAATATTAGCAAGTTCATCATCACTTAACATACACTATAATCGAAAAATTTTAATTTCTAAAAGGATTTATTTATTAGCTAGTTTAAGAAATTTTATTTATGAAATGTGTTTATTTTAGTGAATAAAATACCGTTTTAGGCCTATAAAATACAATATTTTTTTTAAGTTTTAGAAATAATCAACAAAAAATAGGTTGCTGTAAAGTCGCTTTACGGACGATAGTTTAACGTGACGTCATAATAAAACATTGATAAAATGATTGTATACTTTTATGAATAAAATTGAATCATTTTTATTGAATTATCACTATTTTGTATGGATACAAAGAAGGAGTGAAATGAAATCTACAATTTAATTGATAAATGTACTTTTATTTCCACTCATTAGGCCTAATTCAAAAATGTTTATTACTTTAACGAAGAGATTGTTTTAACTATAACTTTTATACATGTTTCCTATTTAACTTCTTCCAATCTGTGTTATTCTGTTAAGAATAGGACGATGATAGGAAAAGTAGGAAACGAATTGGAGTGTTTCAAGTTTAATGTGCCTCGAAAAATTCAAATCGATGGTTGTTCCAATCGAGTGGAAGAGGGATAGATGCAGCGCAAGCGTACAATGAGCGTAACGGGACACCGCGTGACGGGACAATGTACGTTACGGGACACTTTTTTCGTGCGTACAGCCGGCGTTCATCGATTTATTAGACGTTGTCACGTCAAAAATAAGTTTATTTAACAATGGTTTTATATGTCAAAATTTTAATATTAAAGTTGTCATCAGCTGTCAAAATTATTTTATGAATATTGAAATCATTTTGTAAACACTGATATAAGTAATTACCTAATTTAATTATGTCTGACTTGTTCTCAGTACCTATACACCACGGTTTCCTCACCGTGAAGTTACCCTGGGGTAACCGTGCTCGGACACGAGTATAAAGCTATAATCATCAACAAAACGATCATATTTGAAAATGTATCATTGCAGTAAACATTTGCAGCGATCAAGAGTCAATATTTTTGTAAAGTCAGTATCCGTTAGACGTCTGAAATTTCCGCTATCCGACCCGAGCAGATAACGATAGCCAGCCAAAAAAAAAGACCAGCGACAAAGCCGTAACTAATACCCGAAAGGGAGAACGAGTGACGACTTTTGATAAGAGCCAGATCATGTACACATAACTAAAAGGAGATCGGAAATAGAACGAACTAATGAACTGAGGAGCGAGGGATCTGGGAACTAGTTCGCGTAGTTCGTCTGTGGGAGCGCTCTTCCGAACTAGTTCGTTCGTGAACTACACAAGTCTAATGTCCAGTATGTGCATTACATGTCTAGTGTGTGTATTGCATGTCTATTGAATGTCCAGTGTTTGCTTTGCATGTCCATTGCATGTGCAGTGTGTGCATGGTGCATGGTGTGTCCATTTTGTTCATTGTGTGTCCATTTTGTTTCCAGTTGCACATTACATGTCCATTGAGTGCACAGTGTGGAATTTGTGTGTCCAGTGTGTGCATTGAATGTCCATTAGATGTCCAGTGTCATCAGCATAGTATGTCAAAAGTATGCATTGTTTTATCCAGTGTTTCTATTACGTGTCCATTCCATGCCCAGTGTGATCATTGCATGTACAGTGTGTTATATCGCATGTCCATAATGTGTCTAGTGTGTGCAAATCGAGTCCATTGCATCTACAAAGCATGTTCTATTCTTGTGTTGTTTTGTTAAATGTCAGTAGTCAATTCTGTATTCAGATCTTAATATTTACTGGTTCAAAACCTCTTGGATCGATTAAACATTGTTCAGGTATCCTTCGTCTTTTAGTAAGCATATAATTTATATGTTGGTCTATTTGAAGATAATTGATTTTATTGATACTGTATGTCTAACAATTCTGTGACTTAGTCTTGTCTGCTTAATATATGTTATATTAGTTTGCAATATATAACAAGTTTCGACAAAAAAAGCCTCTTGGTCCAAAGAAATTTGGTCTATACGCCTAACATTGTACATGACCTGGTTGGAAGGTAATCCAAGAATCGAAAAAATATACTTCCATGGTATTTGTTCGACAGCTATTTCGTATACAATCGTTTTTCGTAGAGAGAATGATTACTTGAATCTACGAAATGTAATGGAAACATAATTTTTAATCTATTTTTAACTTTAGTTACTCTTATCAATGGCCGATAATCGAAACAAGCACAACAATTTATTGAGTCAGTCATGACTTTAAAGGCAATTTTTTGTGATTTTTAAAATATTTTACAAATTTCTAGGTCAATAATTACAGACTTTCAAGATGATGGCGAAGATGGGGGATAGCTTGCTGGCAACTGGTAGACTAGGAATTCAAACCACTTTTAGGATTATTCACCCATATTTAATGAAAGATAAAAAAATTTAAACCTGAAATTATTTTTTTTTATCGAGCAACGATCGAACCGAGGAAAGTAATTTATATAATATATCATTTATTTAATGAGTAATTATTATTTATGAAATTTGAATTTTGTTACAAATTTTAATCTATAAAAAACGGTTTTCTAAGATGGCGGCCAATAAGACCGACAATATGGCGGACGTTGTGAAATCTGGGGATTGGTACTTTAGCAGTTAAAAATTACATTGTTACGTATGCTCGGCATACGTACATTGATGACGCCAGCGCGGCGCCTAACCGCGCGCTGGATGCAACGTGTTCTACACCAGTTGTCACGCGCTGAGCGGAAAGCATCGGAGCCGCTCGGAAATGCTCGGCGAACCTCGTTGGGCGGACTTTGTACCGGACATCGGCCGTGCGGCGTGTTCCGGTCATGTAGGCCCAGAACAATCTCCGATCTAATTCCAGAGTATATAAGGCCCTGGGAGAGAGACAGCTCATTGACGACAGCCGAAGCGGGGAGCTGCCGCCCGCGACTGCTACACCGCCTGCCGTCACGCTGCCCGAGCAACTTCGAACCACTGACACGAGAGGTTACAACACCAGTATGATGGCAGCACACTCTGGCAGACGAAAACAAGATGACTGCCTTACATCATATTGACTGATGTAATATCTACCTTGGCCTTAGTGGTGGGAGGTCAGTCTGCCGGTGACTTCCGTGAGAAAAGGATCCATTGCCATTTTTATTCGAATGACCTCACCAAATTGCAACCGAAGATTTAATGATTTTATTAGGTTTTGTTATTTAAATTTTAATATTTCAATTTTTTTATTTTAAAATTTTCCGAACTTCTAACTCAATAAATACCTTTTTTTTAATATGGCGACCACGACTACCGACCAGATGCCAGATGCCACGATGGTATGACGGTCTGTAAATACAAACTACCACTGCATTTCTGGCAGCGCCCTCTAGCAGACGATGTGACTTGACTAGTACTCCTAGAAGTTAGTATTTAACATTAAATATGGCGACAATGCCCTATTGCAGATACTATTATTCTTTCAAATTTAAAATATTATGTCCAAATATGTTAATTTTTATATAACTTATTTAATTCTTGGTCCGGTAAATTTCACAATGGCTGTGCGGGTAAAGGCGTTTGTTTTATAACCGTAAGGTCTAAGCTGTCATGGTACCAATTACCGTGGTTCAAATGTATTTTTATAAAAAAAATTAAATTTAATATGTTGATAAATATCACAAAAACATGGCCAGTAATAGAACATCGACCTTACGTGAATGACACAGAGCGATGCTAGCGCTCTCTAGGAACAAACAGTAGAAATAAAGATGGGGGTATCGAAGATGACGGCCTCCGCCAGAAACAAAAATTAAAAAAATAAAAAAGCTGGCGATCGTGACATTATCCAAGATGCCGGCCTCCAGCAGAATAAAACAAGATGGCGGACATGATGTCATAACGAAAAAAAAAATTGTTGTGATTTCAGATCTAAGATGGTGGCCATTACATTAGAATTCAATATGACGGCCATAATGAAAAATGCAACATTCGTCGAGTGGGCCAAAAGATTTCAAGATGGCTGAATTCAAGATGGCGACTGAGGTAAAAGGTCAAGGTCGAAGGTCGTAGGTCCAGGGTCAAGGTTAAGCTTAATGTCGAAGGTCATGGTGAAGGTCATCCAAGATGGCCGCTGTGACATCACATACGTGTGGGTGGTGTTCCAGCCACATCCACACTCCAGCTCCAGTTTCCGGAGTTCATATACTACTTAAATGTTTTACAACATGATGGCTTTAAGCGGAATTATTGTGATATTATTTACGACTTGGTTTTTCATTTTGCTTTATATTCTCGTAAACTTTATATTCTCGTAATTTCTGTTAAGCCAAGTGGTTAGCAGCTTTGTATCTTAACCCAGAGTTGACGCTCTGTTTCTCAAACAAACATTTGTTTTGTTTTTTAATTAAAAATATATATATGGATGAGGGAGATGCTTTTACAATTATAAAACTAAACATTTTATCTTATACTCTCAGGCAAGAAACACAAGGGTCTCCTTAAAAGAAAAGCTAATGGAATGCTGTGCCGCTAGTGTACTCTATGATACAATGAATGAAGCTGAGGATTAATAATAACATTCAAAGACATGGCATATTTTTACAAAAGTTAAATGTGAAAATAAAATTTTTAAATTCTAGTTAGTGGTTGTGTAATTTGAATATGAAAATCAAAAATCTTGCTTCTGGCTCCTGAAGAGAGTTAGCCCAACATGGCGGTGTTAGTGAAATCAGAGAGTATGAGAAATAAATACTTAATCTGGCTTCTGGATATTGCGATGAATAATCTATTATGGTGGCTGCATAAGTGAGATGAGAGGGCATGAAAAAGTTAAATCCAAGATGTCAGTTGTAAAAGTGAAAAGGGAGAGCATTAGAAAATTAAATCAAAGAAGGCCGTTGTGCGGGTGATATGTTGGAGCATTAGAAAATCTGAAAACTGAAGCCACAAGCAACTTCATCTGTGATTGATAGATAATACCTATAGGACAAGATGGCTTTTATGATGTCAAAGGTAAAAAGGTAATCATATAATTCAATCAGGTGGCAGTGACATCATGGTTCAACGGTTATTATGTAATCCAAGATGGCGGCAGTAATTTCAACTATCATCGGTGATGATATAATCCACAATGGTGGTGTTTATGCCAGAGGACACATGATGACTATTTAATTTTGGCGTTGGTGAAGTTGAACGTCACGGATCACAAATACTGATCTAATGCCTCAAGATGTTGTGCTCGGAGCTACCAATTCTAACTACTTAGGCTGAGGTAAGAGTAACTCTTATCATTGAGAAGCCAACACAAGTTGTAGTGTGCGATATCCGGTCCGGGGACTGTGCCTGGGGCCGGTCCGCCATGTTGGATTGTGAAGTCACGGCGGCCATCTTGAATGAACTTGGCACAGAACATTCATATTGACCATTACCTTCAAATTTTGCCAAAATTTGACCAAAATACGCCAAACATCCGCCATGATTTCCAGTTTTTTGAAGAAAAAAAATTCCGCCAAAAATCTCAATTAATTAGAAAAATGATAAAAAAATCTTTATTTCTATGGAAAAATTCCCGTTTTGTGGAAAAGTTTCCCGGTTTAGTCCTCAAAAATGCCAACAGCTTAAAAGTTCCTAACAGTGGCTTAAGAGTCCTAAACCACCGAGGTCATTAACTCGACCATTAGGATATCACTGCCGCCAACTTGAATTATGATGTAACCGTTGCATTTATCGTTACGGCCGCCATCTAAAAATCGGTAAGCATGATTAGAAAATTTTGAAAATATTTTAAAATTTATAAAAAAGTAATTACTCAAATTTTAATTTTAATAGGCCTACGCACTTACTACACGGAGTCTTCGGTTCGAACTCGGTGAGGACAAAATAAAAATGGCGATGGAATCTTCTTCCATGGAAGCCAGCGATAGACTGTCTTCCCACCACCAATGCCAAGGTAGATATATCGCCAGCTAGTGTGATGTCACGCCCACCATCTTGTTTTCTTTTGCTGATGGCCGCCATATTAATACGTCTGCTAGAATGTGCTGCTACATATTAGTTTAATTTTCACCCGATAGAGTGCAGCAATCATTAATTACTGTGACGCACACCATCTTGACATTTGGCCACCGTCTTGGAAATGTATATTAATTAAGCTAGAAATTCGATCGATTACTATGCTTGGTTTGAACCTGGACGATGAAAAAAATTTAACTATAGGTAAAATATTTTTATTCAATAAAATACTGTGACAAATCCTAAAAGCAGCTTAGATTCCTAGTCAACCAGCTTCCGGCAAGC
Organism: Bacillus rossius redtenbacheri; assembly: GCF_032445375.1. Taxonomy (NCBI): domain Eukaryota; kingdom Metazoa; phylum Arthropoda; class Insecta; order Phasmatodea; family Bacillidae; genus Bacillus; species Bacillus rossius. The sequence goes on along the minus strand of NC_086337.1, from coordinate 3,121,149 downwards.
CGATGATGGCATATTGACCGACATATTAAAAATTCGTAATAATTAACCTAGAAAATTGGGAAATATTCTAAAAATCATCAAAAATTACTGATTAAAATAATTTGTTTTATCCATTCGTGTCCTTGTTTTATTCTCGGCTGATTATAAGAAGAACTTAAATTTAAAATAAGTTGTAAATTCTGTTTCCCATTAATATTTGTGACGTTATTAATCATTCTGTCTACGAAAAAGACTCTATACAAGACACATGTCGGAATAATTTAATTTATTGTCGCTTTGCCTAGTATGAAGATATAATTTTTCAATGCTTGGAATATGTTCCAACCAATTAACACACAAATGACACACACAGGACATGCAATGGACATACAGTACACACACAGGACACACAATACACAAAATACACGTGATGGACACACAGTTCACGCACTGGACATGCAATGAACACACAAACACACACATAGGACAAGCATTTGACTAAACTAAAGCACATTTGGACGAAAATTCAACTTGGTGTGATACGATATAATCAGTAGGATACGATAATACAGGCTTGACTATGTACATTTAACGAAAAGGACATATTTTTTTCACGAAAATTTACGATTTACAATAGGATATAATGCATCAGAAGTCTTTGGTTCCAACAGTCTTTGGTTCAACAGGCTTTGGCTCCAAACGTCGTTGGCTCAAAATGTCTTTTGGCTCCAAAAATCATTGACTCCACCAGTCTTTGGCTCCAGCTGTCTTAGGCCTAGCTGCTATGTGGCTACGAGACTAAGAGACTACGAAGCTACGAGACTACAGGAATATAAGACTACATGGCTTCAACTGGCTACGAGGCTACAAGACTACTACCCTACAAGACTACTAGGCTACAAGTCTAAGAGGCTACGATACTACACGGCTATAACTGTCTTTGACTGCGTTCAGCTGCGAGATTTTATTTATCTCATGCAAAATAACTTTTTGTAAGTAGTCCCGATTATTGCCAACAGATGTCACCACATGTTGTGTTGAGGTAAAAATTATTCATTTATTTTCTGTGGGATGCGGAATGCTCACTAACAGTCGGAAGATAAGGAAGGCTTCGCTAGACATCAATGAAGAGGAAGTTCGTCTTGCCTGAATGTGCTTCTCAGCTGTCTAATGACATATTATCTAACTGAGTAATAAATGTATTTTGGTTTTGAATTCCATCCACTACAAATATTCTTAGTGAAAGCACAAATTAAATGTAACTCTGAATAAATTGCGTGACTCATTAAGTAAAAAATATTTCGTTTAGAGATATATATCTCAGAAGTAACCAGAAGCACTCGGAGAATATCAGCAGAAGTCTCGTCAGGTATTATAAGGAGCACATGAAGAATACCATCAAAATATTAGCTGGAATAATCAGGAGCACTCGGAGAAAACTAATGCACGTTTTCCTTAATAAATATCAGCTAATCACAGGGGGAAAAAACATAAATTTTCCCTCAAAATTGGGACATTTTATATTTAGATTTTTTGGTGGAATTATTTTTCTAAGAACTGGAAATTTTAGTGGACTTTAAAGAATTTGGGGTTAATTTGAACAAATTTTGATGAATTTTGTCCAGCTTTGAAGGTAAAGGTGAAGGTGAACACAAGATGGTGGACCGGCCCCAGGCACCAGTCCTACCACACTAGAACTGCGGGCTTATCCGTCGCTAGCCCGCCACTGCCGCTGCGTGGTCCCGCCTGTGGTGGGGGTAGTGAAGAGGTGCTTCACTCAGCGCCGACTGCTCAGACTCGTCATCACTTCCCAGTCTCTCTGCCCGCTGTTTGTGTCTGTTAGCTCGCCCCGTGTCTGCCGGCGCCTGTTTACAGAGGAGGCGTCTACAGTGGGTTGGCTGGACTGCTGCATACCTGGCCTGCTCTGTATCTTTGTACTTGCCAGAAGACATTGTCCATCATATCGCCATCCACCGGCAAAACCAAGGTGCCAACTTTCGTATTATTTTGTTCTGGACGTGTGGAGTGTTCATCGACGTTCTTAAGAAACTCAAAAAGTTGTATTTAAAAGTACATAAGTAAAAATAGTGGCGAGTTCATTTAGAAGAATATTCTTATTAATACTGCTAATTATTGAAAAAATTTAAGAAAACAAATATTGGAAGTAAATTGTTTTATTATTTTATAAGTGTCTTACAAAGGAAAAATAACATTATATATATTTTTTAATATTATAGTAAAGAACCTAACCATCTGCAAAAAAGGAAAGTAAAAGTTTACATACAACAAGGTGTCACGGTTGTGCTTCGAGAAGAACACTCTTGCACTGCTCCTTATACATGCCCCTTTTCGTTAGTACACCACTGCCGCGCATCATTGCAAAACAAAGAAAATTAACTCATTAAACAAAAAATTATAATTTTGATAATCAATTCATGAAACAAACAAAAATAGTTTAGAACTAAGATAACCGGAAGAAATGATGTATGGGACAGTTTTTAAAAGCCCCTCATCACGTTACACTGGCAGATGTAATATGTGCTTTTAAAGTAGTAGTGGGAGTCAGTCTGATTGAGGACATTACGACAAAACATTCAAATCGGCAGAATACTATAGAATTCTATTGTTAGGATACGATCAGTTGGATCCAATAATATCTGGTTCCATCTGGTTATAATAGCTCCAATTGCTTCAACTAGTTACAAGTGCTCCAACTGCATTTGAGTCCAACTGCTCCAATTTAATTTAATATTTCGATAAGGACCAAAATAGCTCTGGTAGGTATTGAAACAACGACCTTATGTGATGAGACAGAGCGACGCTAGCGGTCCTTAGGAACAAACAATAGAAACAAAGTCGATGGTATCCAAGATATTGGCCTCCAGTGGAACAGAAAAAAAATCAATATGGTGGGCCGTGACGAAAATTGCATCATGAGTGAGTGGGGCACTAGATTTAAAGATGGCAGATCCAAGATGGTGGATTCAAATGGCTGCCGGTCAAAGGTCTAGGTCATGGTCATCCAAGATGGCCGCCATGATGTCACAATCCAAGATGGCGGTCAGCTCTACGGCTCCACACCCAGAACCCAGTGCTAGTACCGACTATTATACACTACCATTAGTAAATTAATAAGTGATTTATTTGATGAATTTTAGAATTTTGTAATTTTTCCCGAATTTCTAGCTAAATAATTAAGAAATTCCAAGATGGCACTCTAATGACAAGATGGCGGGCACCACAGTAATAATAAATTATTCTTGCAATCTAGAGGGTAAAAATTAAACTATTATGGCATCAGTGCACTCTAGCAGACGAAAACATGATGGCGGACATGACATCATACTAACTGTCTATAAATGTACCTTGTCATTAGTGGTGGGAGGTCAGGTTGCCTGTGTCTTTCATGGACGTAGGATCTCACATCATTGTTAATTTTTGCTCTCGCCGAAATAAAACCAAGAACCTAAATGCATTATTAATAAATTTCATTAAAATTTTATTACTTATTTTTTTTTATGATTTTAAAACTTTTCCCATTAAAATCTGATAATAATTACGGATGTACAAAATTGCAGCTATAACAAAATTTGCAACTGTGTTTTTGAATAATCAATTTTAATTACTTAAATATTTTTAATTTTATTTTTTTTTTCTAATTTTATAGCATAGAATATATAGATTTAATGATGGTGGCCATGACTAAAATTGCAACATTAGGGAGTGGGGTGATATATGGTGGATAGTTATATTTAACCAAATGTCGGAATTCAAAATAATGTAGGTAAAACTCTAGAAAACAAAATGGTGGAATTCAAAATGGTGGATCAAAGATAGCTGCCGGGGTCGAAAGGTCAAAGTCAAGGTAATCCAATATGGCCTCCATGATGTCAGAGCAATCGGTCATTGAACCCATCCGAATCCACAGCCTGAAGCCTGGCGCAGGAGGAACCAAACTATACTACTTACGCACATTTGATAAAAGATTTACAAGTTATTTGTCAGGATACTAGCGACAATGCATATCATCTATTTGGTGGACCTTGTACATAAACCAGTTACAAAATCTACGTTATAGATTTTGGGACCCTTACATGGGGTACGTTTGAAAGTGTTTGACTGTTTGTGACTAGGGTATTTTTGAATAGTTATAGACTAGGAAGATTAGCTATGGCAAAGTAGGTCAGACTAAGGTATTTTCTAAGAGGAAATAGATATAGTTCGAGGCCCTCTTCACAGAAGGATCCAACTGAAATCAGGGAAACAAACGAAACGTGAGTTGAGGACAGGCAGGACGAGGCAGTCTAATGTAGAACAGGATCCTGTGTCGACACCACTGCTAACTGCTGAGACAGTAGCACCGGTAGAAGAGACGCAATCACCCGACTTAGAAGCGATGTTTAGATTTATACAACAGGAAGCCGAAGAGCGAAGGCATGAAAAATAACAGAAAAGACAGGAATGTGAACGCAAAGAACGCGAAGCTAAGGAAAGGCGTTTGCAGGAAAAGAACGAAAATGATAAGAATTTCGAAAAAAAATTACTTCGATCTTAAACACCACAATGAAAGATGGCGCGACTATAATGGGACAAATTCGCGGGGAGTTAAATAAAACACAACAGGAAATGTAACAAAAAATTTTCCGTTGTGAATGTTAGATTAGAAACATTAGAATACTGAGTAGCGAAAATAAAGGAATGGGTCAATGAGACAGCAAAGGATCACGAAATCCAGTGTAAAAATACTGTTGAATGTGTAGTAGAAGACAATGTTAGCATATTGAATAGGTATACTGACGAAAAATTACATAAAATCAATCAAATCCATAGAGAAACTAGAGAAATGTTCGTAATTAGATTTAACATCATAGAAGGGCGAATGGATGAGATGGAAAGAGGAATGATACAGAATACCGTAGAAGTGCTGAGTCGACGTAATATTCAACAAGAAAGCTCTTAATGTAGCTAATCATGGACCAGATAAAACCACGAGTTCGTGTACGGTACGTGTACATATTCAGGAAAAAGCATGGAAAATACGATGCGATTTTCGCATAAGTTCCTTGATTACTTTAAAACATTTAATTTGTCCGAGGTCAAAAAATAAAGTGTATCAATAATTGCTAGAAAAATACAGCATATTTTTGGTGGGAGCTTTTCTAAGACATAGTTACGGACTACGAAACATTCAGAAAATTATTTGTAGCTCAGTTTTGGAATGTTCTTGTTCAGAGTAACTTAAGAATATAACTCCACTCTGAAAAGTTTGATGGCAAGAGATCGAAAAGTTTAGAAATGCATATAGGCAAAATGTACATCGGACTCGGTATTTAGATTGCAAAATGGAAGACGAGAAGTTTATTGCACTAATACTCTCGCAATTACCATAAAACACCAGTTACAAATGACCGGCAGAACGTTCGCGAATGAAGTGGAATTCAAGGAACAGTTACTTACGTGTGATAGTCTGAAAAAGTCAGATCCAACTGTAACAGGGAAGATAACAGACGTAGAAATCAAAACCAAAACCTAACGATTTATCAAAATTGGCCAAATAACAGACAGTATAACGAAGTAGTGAGAGTAAACTATAACAGGAGGAACTGGTTTAATCGTAATCAGAGAGGTAGGATAAACTATTGGAATTATTCAGATCAACAACAATGATTTTATGAGAATAACACGCAAGGTATTAGTGAGTTTCCAAGTAACCAAAGCACTGTTATAAGTCAGGAAAAATCTAGTGGTGCCCAAAAACCAACTACAGAGCATGGGAATATCGTCGATTCAGGTAGCGAAAACACATAAACTTGTAAATGCGGAATGCTGTTTCATTCCATAGTTTAATAGTAAACCACTTTAATTTGATTATGTGATGACAACTCTGTTTTTGGATTAGAATTCGAAACTTAGGTAAGAATTTTTGGGACAACATATCGCAGGGAAATAATGAAACAAATTTTTTCCAGCGAATGGCCATAATCAAGCTAGAATATGGACACCTCGCGAAGAGCATGCGTCTCAGGAACAGGTCGACTAGTTGGGGTGACCGGTAATCGGCTCCTCACGTCAATTCATAACCCCACATAAACACTCTGTTTAAGGAGATAGTGATCGAGAATTTAATGGACGAAACAAATGACAGTGTGGTAAACAACATATAAAGTTTGTGTCTGGACATTAACCTGGTAATAAATGGAGTTCGCGTACCTGTGTTGTGTTGTATGAGAACTGACTGCGTGGAGATGATTGAAGCACCGGCGTGGCAGTGCAGACACTTCCAGTGCCCGGTATAAGAACACAGGAACTAACACCGAGGGCTACCTCGGAGTTAAAGGTCCAGGTGATACCAAACACCTTTCCGTGCTTGTAGTAAAGTATTGGCTAAACCGACCATATTCGGTGCAGATTCCCTTACGAAGTTCAAATAAGTGTTGGACTTCGGAAGCTTGATGTGGTAACTACCAACGAACACAAAAGTTCATCCACAACAGCCGAGCATTGGTAAGTTAGAGATAAATCTGTGGCAATGATTCGTACGGATATCCCGAGCAAAACTATTAGTCAAACTAATATACCAATTTTGATCGCTACTGAGGAAAATTACGTCAGTCTGTTTCATAGGCAATAATGATTAAAGCAGAAGCAAAACAAAAACTACTGATGGTCTTGCAACGGCACTGCGAAACATTTTCTGAAAAACCGGGATTAAATAACTTGTACCAGGCTAGCATAAAAGTTACGAACGGCGAACACTTTCACAGGAAATCCTACCCTATACCGGCAAGTACTTGAAGTAAGCCGAAGATTATCCACAATTAATTCTTGACTGGAAAGTTATAAAGAGAGCCCCTAGTCCTTATGCCAATTCTATTTGTGTTCGAAAAAAAGATGGGTTCGTACGACTTTGTTTGGATGCATGCGATGTAAATAAAATGACCGTCACGGAAAAAGAGAGTCCGCATGTGACTAGCGATATCCTCCAGTTGTTTCAGGGTGTCAAATTTCTCCCAACGTTAGATTTGTCCGCTGGTTAATGGCAGATTCCTTTGCAGGAAAATTCAGGGCAATTGTTTAATAACTATCAGTACGTCTACCAAGTAATTCCTTTCGGCCTCTGCAATGCCGTAGCCGGATCCGAGATGTCTGGACAAAACCGTGGGGCCAGAAAGTAAAGGATTTGCACGAGTGTACGTGGATTATGTACTAATGACCTCAAATAATAACAAAGGGCATCTCAAACACATCCACATTGTATCATCTAGGCTCACAGAGCCAGGCATGACGGTTAAACTCAAGAGATCCATGTTCTGTCGACGAGAGTTGGGCACGTACTGAATCCTCTACATGAATAAAAACTTCTCCGGATAAACTGCAGGTTATTACTAACTTACCGAGACCGAAAAATATAAAACAGCTTAGGACGTTTCTGAGATTCAACGGATTTTGCCGAAACTATAGCAATTGGGTTGCACACATAGCAATGCCGTTATTTAATTTGCTGAAAAAGGAATAGGTTTGTAAGTGAGACGAGGATGAAGAAAACACATTCGAAGAGCTGAAGTCCGTGTTATATATCATATTGTACAGGGAAGAGATTTTCTATTATATACAAACACTTCGGCCTATGCTTTAGTTGACAAGCTATCACAACTATATGACGCGGATAAGGAAAATCCTGTATAAATGGCCAGTAAACCCCTAAATATTTCAGAAAAAAGTACTCCGTTACCGATAGAGAAACTTTAGCGACTATTTGGACTCTACAGAAATTAATATCTAGGTCTGTTACTCGGCGAACATATCACTATTTTGATGATCAACCATCATGCACTGACGTGTTTGAAGACGGGAAAAATATTCGCCATTAGGTTAACCAGATGGGGCTTGCTTATGCAAGAATATTACATTGAAATATGCAACTTTAAAGGTAAGGAAAATTTTGTGGCCTATTTTCTTAGCCGAGTAGGCCCTACCTACAAGATTTGGCATTCGACAAATTTAAGTACCAAAAAAATTAAAAAATTTCTAATAGCCAAAGTGTAGGCTGAAAAGATTGATAATAACATCGTCCTTCAAAATATTTTCTACGACTTAGCAAAGTTACATTCCGAAAATAAATAGTGTCGTAAGCTTGTAAACAAGTTAAATACTACCGACTCAGTCCATAAAATAGGCTACATCACAAATATTGCATTGCTGCAAACGATTTATTGTTTGCTTAACAGAATAATAACCTCAGGTCTGAAGATCGGTGGAAACCAATAGTTGCAAAAACCACTATTACTGACATCTCACAAGCTCACATAGCTGGGGCCATATCGCTAGTAGTAGGAACACGGGCATCCTGCGCCTGGCCTCTGACTGGTGCGTCGTGCCGACACGACCATCTTTCACGTCACGGCGGCCATCTTGGATTACCTATACCCTGCGGCCATCTTGGATCCGCCATCTTGAATATGACATTTTGTTTTCTCGAATTTTCCGCCATTTTTAAATCCAATATACTTATTGTTTTCTGGAACAAACCGGCAACTTGGAACCGAACTACCCACTCCCTAATGCTACGGCTGCCGTCTTGAAAATCCGTAATTTTTATGCTAGATCGGTGGCTAAGGGCGGCGTGCTTTCAGGAGTCTTAAGCCATTTTTTAGGAATTTGGGTACTATCATGGGAAAAATTCTTTTGAGGAATAAAACGGGGAATTTTCCCTCAAAATGGGAAAATTTTCCTCTAAATAAGAAATATTTTAGTAAATTTGATGAATTTTGTTTCATTTTTGAGTATTTTTGAGGATATTTGACACCAAGATGGCAGCCGTGACGTCAGGGCGCCCGGTCATTGACCCCACCTCACCCCTCGCCCTGGAGCCCCCAGTATATACTACAGATATATAGAGGTAAATAAATCATGGCAGGATAACGACTGCCGGGTTCTGCTAGAAGTATTATAAATTTAGGAAAGTAAATCTACTACTGCACTATACAACAATTCATGTCGCAATATCAATCCTCTTGAGTTAGAAAATTCAAATTAAAAAATATTTGCTTGGTGTATAAATTTTTCTTAAATATTGTTCTGTCTGAAATGAAGTCCGTTGAACCGAGCAACCATACTTTCTTGCCCCGAATAACACCGGTGCACTCATTACTGAAGTTAGCTATTCAGTGGTTTTCCGTTTCTTTACGTCAGAAGTAGACGACGTAAGATTTTCAGTCAACTCTGAAAATGGTATGAAACAACCGATAAATTGCACAACCAACAAAAATAAAACGACTATTTAAAGCATATTTACATAAATTATTCGATATGGAAGAAGTACAGGAAATTGAGTAAAACAAAACACTTTGTGTATATTCATTATATTTTATTATAGATTTCTAACCGTACACTGCCCCCAACGGTAATAGAAAAAACGTTAATACATTTTCAGATTTTATTAGTATATGGCACTGGGTTCTGGGTGCGCAGCAATGAGCCGAACCACCTCTTAGATTGTGACGCCACGGCGGCCATCTTGGATGACTGGGATCTTGATATTTGACCTTGACCTTTGACCCGGCAGCCATTTCAGGTCCGCCATTTGGATCCACCATCTTTAAATTGAGTGCCCCACTCACTCGTGATGCAATTTTTGTCACGGCCACCATATTGATTTTTTTGGTTCCGTAGGAGGCTGCCATCTTCGATACCGTCGACTTAGTTTTTGCTGTTTGTTCCTAGAGAGCGCCAGCATCGCTCTGTCTCATTACATAAGGTCGATGTTCCATTACCTAGCAGAGCTGTTATGGTCCTTACCGACATATTAAATTTAATTTTTCATGCAAAGTACATTGGACGGGATTTGATTCGAATAATCGCAGCTCTGACCTCTAGGTTGGAAAACATACGCCTTTAACCGCACGGCCATCGAGACATATACTAGACTGAGATTTAAATAAGGTATATATATATATAACATATTCTGACTTGTAATTTTTTTAATTTGAAGTAATAATAGCATCACCTGTTCGAGACAGATCCACCATCTCGTATTAAGACGTAACTGTTGCAATTATCACTATGGCTGCCATGTTGAAAATCTTTATTTATTATCCAATCATAATAAAAAAATTAAAAATTTATTAATAAATGTATTAATAAAATTTTAATAATATATTACTTAAAAACACCGTAGCACTTTTCTTTACGCCCGAAATTTTGGATGACTATGTCGTCATCCTTACACTTTACGTTATGTCCGCCATATTGTATTCTAGAACGTCGCACTTTTCGTTAAGGCCGCCATCTTGAAAATCCGTAGTTATTTAGCTAAAAATTCGGGAGAAATTTTAAAATTATAAAAAAAATTAATAAAAATTTTAAAAAATATATTAAAAACGCACTTATGTCCTCGATTCTAACCCAGCGAGGTGAAAAATAAAAAATCTCGATAGATCCTTCCTCCACGGAAGCCACCGGCAGACTGGCCTCCCATCACTAATGTCAAGGTATGATGTTACATCCACCATTTCGTTTTCATCTGCTGTAGGCCGACTACTTGTTTACATCTGCTAGAGTCAACTGACACCATGTTAGTTTTATTTTTACCCGCTAGATTGCAGTAATATTTATTACTAGCTGCCCGACCCGGCTTCGCACGGCTATACTAATGGGAAAAAATTAAGCCACATATTCCATTTACAGTAATGGTAAATAAAAAAATTCAGTGAAAATTTATTACAATGCTGTATAATGTACCGGAGAGAAAATGAATAGCACCGATGGTTTCCCGACTCGTGCACGCAACGTACAACTGATGTACCCGTACTTCGCTACGGCAATCTACAGGCAGATCACTCTTGCGCCGCTCATTATACATGCCCCTCCTTGTGGGTACGCCACTGCCGCGCGATGCCCGTTGCCATGGAGACGCAGAAGGCATGAACAATGCAAAATCCTGTTCTCATGCAGACAAAGTACCCATTGTTGCCTAGTTTTAACCACCCATGGGATCTAATTTTCGGAAAATGTCATCCTGCGTAACATAAAGAACATTACTGTGAAGTTTCAAGTATGTAAAATATATATACTTGAATAAAGGGCAATAAAAAAAACAAATTAAACACAGAGAGAGGAAAAAAACAATAGTTTAGGTTTGCGATTTAAAGTGATAAAAAGTATTTAAATACTAATTGAACTCTTATGAGGGTACTGATTGCTTCGTTGTTAACATCACACGGGTGTTTTTTTCTTGTATGGAAAAATTAAGAATGATAAGGCATATAGTGCGTGGCAACAATGTTAATAGGCAATAGGAAATAAACTTCTAGTGCCTGCGGCATTGTCAACACACACTTTGTACGTGTACTGCATGCTGTATCTAACCCCCTCCAACGCATTTGATTCTAAATTGTACTTTTCGTAAGGATCCCTAATGTTATTGATAATATAATATAGCCTATAGCCTTCCTAGATAAATGCACTATCCAACACTGAAAGAATTTTTTAAATCGGACCTGTGGTTCCTGAGATTAACGCTTTCAAACAAACAAACAAACTCTTCAGCTTTATAATAGATATTAGTATAGATTACTGAGGCGTCCGCCATCTTGAAATTGGTACTCCATCTTTGAAATCTATAGTTATTAAGTTAGAGATTCGGGAAAGAAATCCAAAATTCATTATATAAATATGCGATTAATATACTTATTTATTAGATTGATTCCAGTCTTCGGATTAATTCTCGAAAAGTGACAAATGTACTAAATATTAAATAAATTTCATATTCTGTTTCACATAACCATTTGCGGAGTTTATTAATAATTAACTCTAAGAAAAACAACTCAAGACAATATACCTTTTCGACGAATTAAATACGATTTTCGACAAGCTTAACATGTAAGACTAATTTTCCATACTTAGAATAACTTCCAAGATGGCGGTTGTAACGAACAGTGCAACATTAATTAGTGGGGCATTTGATTTTAAGAGAGAAGAATCCATAATGGTAGGATAAGAGATTGTGGCTTTTTTCAAGGGCCAAGGTCAAGGTCAGATATCAATATCGAAGTTCAAGGTTGAAGTCAATGTTCAAGGTCAAATGTCAAGGTCAAAGTCAATCGTCAAGGTCAATTCCATCCAAGAAGACAGTCATTACTTTACAATCCAAGATGGCGGATACCAACCCCACCACACTTCGACTCGAGGCGTAGGAAATATATTTATATACTATCTACTAGTAGGCTGTGCAGTGTAAAATTGTCAGAACTTCAGCCAATCCACCTGATTTAGGCAAAATTAAAAAATGCTAAACAGATGTGTCGATTATTTTTAATATCTGAAGTTGCGAACCTCCATCGTTTACATTAGCTTTCTTAGATTTCATACATGTACCCTGCATTATTAACATTTGGTTTTCCCTAGTTTTTTTAAGCGTATAAGATTATAAAAGTTTCCCAAAAATTCTTAAATATATTTTGATACGATTTAATTTTTTGCATTGCCCACAATTAACATTAATCTCTCAATTTTCCAAATGTAGTTGCAATAGTAAAACATTAATTAATAAAACAAAATTTATTATTTTTTATTTTAGTTTTAAGTTTAAAGTACTTTTATAAGTATAATAATTTACTTAATATACATAATTTTAAAACTGCATAATTTAAAAAAAGTTGTATCCTCTGTAACACCCTTAAAGCTCTTTTCGCCATCAGGCATAAATAAGTTCAAGAAACATGTTTTATTTTGCATCCTACTGAACAGTGTGGCATGACGCACGATGAACTCCACGCGGCAAGCGAGCGCGGCTGTCTGCTCACAGTCGCTAGCACCGGAGACAGCCTTGTGTTCCCTGGTTCACGCACACACTACATGAGCATGTTACTCAATTGTTATAAAGGATTTCGTACCATTTATAAGTATATCTCGCTCTTCGAACAAACGCATCATCATCTACATTTCTTTTTCAGCAAACCCAAAACACCATCTCTCGTTGAATGAAATACAAGTGGAACGTGATGAACGCTAGGCTGGACGCAGCCTCGCCAGTATAGTGCCGTGTGGACCAGGTTGTCGCGTGCGCACTGGCTGGCGTCTGGCGTCTGGCTGCTGCGTGAATGAAGCGTCTGTGTTCCTCACGTGGTCCCCCCCCCCCTCATACACACTACCCACACACTACTGTACAGCCGTGGAATACCTACGCCTTCCTACCTATAGCTCTACATGTGCTGAATCCTTTAATAGAAAAATATACTTTCTACGAAAATTTACATTAACCAATCTATCTACGCAGCTGGAATCCTCGTGCTAATAAACTTCTTATTCAACCCAACTTTTTAGAAAGTAGACGCTATATAAATTTCTACGTTACAAGTATGAGCCTTACCTTTTGCATAACTTAAGTTTCCATGCAACCCATATATCTTCACTGCCACCGTCTCGTGTACGTGTGTGTGTGTGTGTGTGTGTCGTGGTAATACAAGACTCGTGTTAGCTTCTGAGCACCAGCACTGCGGTACACAGAGTTCCAGGACACCCTGTGGGAAGACACAGAGTGGCGCGTGTCTGTGATCAGCCTCCATCTTGGCTTTGTCACGTCATGGACGCCAAAATATCCCCAAAAGTCCTTAAAATTACTCAAAAACCTCAAAAAGTAAAATAATTCCCTTTTACGAGGTAACATTATCCGTTTTAATCCACAAAAAAGTGATTGGTTTTAAATGTCTAATTAAAATTTATGTCTAATTTTAAAATTATTCCTTGAATAAGGTTTGACACCTCAACTCTATTTGTTTACCTTAAAACTCTAAAAATGTTTTTTTTTTTCAAGGAATTAAAAACTAATATAAAATATATAGGTAATAATAATAAAACTGTACAAGGCTAAATGTTTGTACATTAGGCGAAATGATGAAAAAAAAACCTTTCGGAAATACAGTTTTTAAAATTTTTGTCTGTGTCTCTCTGTTCAAGCATCCATAAAAACCACTTGTCTGATTTTGGTGATTATTTTTATTAGAAAGGTGATTTAAAAACCATGCTAATTTAAAACACAGGCTTAAAATAATTATATGAATCTACACGTAAGGTGGAGAACAGGAGTTAATATGGTTTTAAGATAGTTAATTATATTTCTGAAACTAATGAAGCATTAGAAAATATATTGGGTACCAATTATTAACATATGAACACTATTAACCACAATTTTTATATTTTGCGAAGCACAAAACTTAAGGTGTAGAATAGAGGTATGTTTTTTAAGCCTAATTATTATATCCCCGAATTTAATAAAGCATAATAAATGATTTTGGGTTCTAAAATTAAACTTACATTAACTACCAAACACGATTTTTTTTTATTTTATAAAATGGAACCTGTTCGGGGTTTAAAATGTTAAGTATTGTTTTAAGGTTAATCATTATATCACCGAATTAAATTAAGCGTTTCAATTATTTGGGTACCAATAACAAACAACGAAAACTACCAAACCCAATTCACCTTTTTGTGTAATTCTACCCCTAAGGTGTCAAAAAGAGGTAAATATTTTTTGATGATAATAATGATATTTCCGAAGTTAAAAAATCATAACAAAAGGTACTATAAACCAATAAAAATTACCCAAAAACAACCAACAATTTTACAATTTTGTGAAATTCCAGTTCTAAGGAGTGAAAAAGGGATAAATCTGGTTTTAAGAAAAATAATTTTGTCTTCTAATTTAAACACGAAAACTACTAACCACAATTCTATTATTTTGAAAAATTTAAATTCCAAGGTTATTAGAAGGGGTAGGTTATTATTGAAACAATAAACTTACACTACCAATTAAATTAGAAGTAGAATTAAGAATCTAAAAAAACTTGCTTCTAGTTTTATATGAAGCTTATTATTTGTGTTTATTAAAGAATTTCTTTTTAGGGGGGAAGGACGTTAAAATGTGGTAAGTGTCCATTTAGTTTAAAAATATTATTTCCGAAGCTAATTAAGTAAGACGTAAATCAAATGGTAAGAATAAAAAATTATTATTTTTTAACTATTTGCAAGATTCCGCCTCTAAGGAGAGTAAAAGGTTCAAGTTTAGTTTAAAGGAAAAAACGCATATTCCAAATCTACTTGATCCTATGGTAAGAAATTAAAATGAACAACAAGCATTTAGAGTAAGGAAATATATATATATATATATATTTTTTTTTTTCATTTTTCTGAATTGTGCCTTTGAAGGGTTTGAAAAGAGAGTAAGTTTTGTTTTTTATCATAAAAGCATTCATATCTCCATAGCAAATGAATCTGGATGTAAGATACTTAGCATGAATAACGTAATTACATTGAGTACTTTTACAATTTCTCGATATTCGACCCCAAACAGAGAAACGGGGGCACGACAGTTTTTCTGTAGTAATAAATAATAAGTAGTATGTTTTGGAGGCGCCGAGCGCAGATTCCAGGCGGTGGTGCCGAGTGCCGAGCCACATCTCTGACGTCACGGCAACCATCTTGGATAAGTGTAACGGGACACAGCGTAACGGGTGGCCATCTTAGATCCGCCATTTTGGATGACGTCATTTTGTTTTCTCGAACATTCCGGCGTTGTGTTTTCCGCCATGTTGAATGATGATGTCACCGTTGCAATTTCCGTTACGGTCGCCATCTTTAACTTTTTTATTTATAATCCGATTTTAATGAAAATTTTTTTTAAATTTATAAAAAAATTCATTTAATAAAATTTTAACAAAAAATAATAAAAAAACAAACATTTACGACACAGAGCTTGGAGTCCTCGGTTCGAACCCGACGAGGGCAAAAAAAATAAAAATGGCGACCGATCCTTCCCCCCGTGGTGGCTGCTGGCAGACTGACTCCCACCACTTATGTCAAAGTATATATATCTTCACATAGTATGACGTCATGTCCGCCATCTTGAAAATCCGTAATTTAAATGCTAGAGATTCGGGAAAAAAATTTAAAATCATTAAAAAAAATTAATCAACCTAATTAATAATTAAAATCCTTAAAACCACCGTTGCACTTTTCGTAACGGCCGCCATCTTGAAATCACCCGCTGGGGATCACCATCTTGTTTTCGTCTGCTAGAGTGTGCTGATACCATGTTAGTATAATTATCTGGTCACCACACCTTTAACCTTGACCTTGAAATTTGACCTTGACCTTGAAATTTGACCTTGACCTTGAAATTTGACCTTGACCTTGAAATTTGACCTTGACCTTGAAATTTAACCTTGACCTTGAAATTTGACCTTGACCTTAACCTTTGACCTTCACCTTGAAATTTGACTTTGTCCTTGTCGACCATCATGGATCCGAAATTTTATGTTCAGTACATGCTACCAGGAGCTACCACCTGCTGGAGTACGCCATCTTGTGTGTGTACTTGTATTATAGAGTACATTTCCATCTGGATAATTTTATTCTAACCCGCTACAGTGCAGTAATCATTTATTACGGAGGTGCCCCCGCCATCTTGAAATTCGGCCGCCATCTTGAAATCATGTAAAAATGTAGCTAGAAAAGCGGGAAAAAATCCAAAATTCAACAAAAAATCACTCATTAACTTACATATTGATTCGATCCGCTCCAGCCCTTGGTTCGATCCTCGATCGATGCAATTATGTTTAATTTTATAAAAAAAAATAAGAATTTCAATACACCATGTTCAACATTCGTAAAGAGATATTAATCCTCTACTACCATCATCCTATCAGAAATCAAGACCACCATATTGGAAATTCGTAATTTTAATGCTAGAGATTCGGGAAAAAGCTCAAAATTCATTAAATAAATTTGTAATCTATATAATGATTGATAAGATCGACTAAGGTCCTTGGTTCGATCCCTGGCGGATAAAAACAACTTTAATATTTTTAAAAAATACCAGAAAAGTGTAAGGTTTGAGAAAATAAAAACACCGCAAGTTCTATTAAAAAACTTTTATTACATACATTCTACACTACTACAGAATCACTTGCGAAAGCCAGCAATCTTATAAACATTTAGCCCTGCATAGACGTGCAACGACTTCTTCTTAGCTCCAACAGCTCCAAATGCTCCATCAGCTCCAACAGCTCCAAATGCTCCAACTGCCTTTTCTTTCAACAGCTCCAATGATATTGGGCTACAATGCTACGTGTCTAAGAGACTACGAGGCTACAAGGTCACGAGTCTAAAAGGATCTAGCTAGTTCCGAGTTATACATGGCTGCGAGACTGCATGACTAAAAGACCGCATGGCTACGTAACTACATGTCTATCAAGCTACATGGATACAAGTCTACTCGGCTCCAACACGCAATGTTCACACAGTACACACAGGAAACTGAACGTACACACAGTACACACAGGAAACTGAACATACACACAGTACATACAGGAAATGGAATGTACACACAGTACACACAGGAAACTGAACGTACACACAGTACACACAGGAAACTGAACGTACACACAGGAAATGGAACGTACACACAGGAAATGGAACGTACACACAGTACACACAGGAAACTGAACGTACACACAGTACACACAGGAAATGGAACGTACACACAGTACACACAGGAAACTGAACATACACACAGTACACACAGGAAATGAAACGTACACACAGTACACACAGGAAATGGAACGTACACACAGTACACACAGGAGACGGAACAAACACACAGAACACACAGGAAACGGAACGTACACACAGTACACACACAGGAAACGGAATGTACACACAGTACACACAGGAAACGGAACGTACACACAGGAAACGAAACGTACTCTCATACAGTAGCGGAAACACAGGCTTAGTTGGAAATCAGAATACAAGAAATTAAAATCATTAATTTTTTTTACTTTCAATTTTTAATTTATTTCTCATCATTACACAAATACAAGTAAAAGAAGCCATTATTGTATGTAGCCAGCTTTACTCAGTTCTTTGAGTATAACGGATAATTCATTGATGCACGAATATTTTCCTGCACAAAGCGAGCCATGTAGAAGTCTTAGCCGGTCAACCAATATGTTTGGATCTTTCCATGATGTGTAATCAATCTCTTCTACCATCATCTTACTTGCTTGTTTATTATACATACTTTTAATATCACGATCGTCCCAGTGATCATAATAAGCATTATCAGTTTTATTTATTATAACACGTCGTTTCCATCGTTTAGGTCTCAGGACACCTCCACATTCTTCGATCTTGTCAGCTTTAGGTGCTTCATCACAGTCTATGCCTTTGTTAACAGCCTCAGAGTCACTGGAACAATCATTGTAGAAGACATCCTCTTCACCCAGATTACCGTATGAATTCGCTATCGACGATGTCGAAGTGTCTTCATCGTCTTCATGCTTCCTTTTTAGGAGTCCATCATTTTTACAAAGAATGGAGGATCTACTGAATATAGGTTTGAATGTATTCTCACTTTTCACGGTGTTGATACTTCCATTAGTTTCAGTCTTCCCGAAGCCATTAGCATCCATCAATTTATGTTCTTCCTCACGATTGGGTGAGCTAATACCAACTCGCTCAGGACAAGGAAAATTATTGTATAATCCAGAACACTCTTCTTTAGTCTAGTGGATCCATCGGTGTCCTCTATGCCGTAAGTAGTCTTGACTTTACATGTTCTACCATGTCTTTTTAAGCTGTCAAATCGTGTTAACAACCTGCTACAACGATTACAGCTTAACATGTGGCGTAGTGGGTTTCTAGCACAAGCATTCATTCTCATGACAAAATCCTTGCCACAGAATCTACAGCGGCTTCCTTCCGATTCAGCTGCAGATAACAAACCATGATCCATGGTAGCTTCTGTGACTAATGTTAGATACAAACTGTCAGTTTTCTCCAATTGGAACCATTTCTTAAATAGAATTTTTGAAATATTTCATCAGCGAGAGTTAAGTTATCTAATGCAAAGCAAATTGATGCAAGTAGTTCTGGCTGTCATCAACAGATGTCGCCACGTGTTGCTTGCAGGTAAATAATATCTATTTCATTAATGCGGGATGCGGAATGCTCACTATCGATCGCAAAGGAAGGTTGGCTTCGCTAGACTCCAAGGAGAAGGAAGTTCGTCCTTCCTGTTAGTGCTTCTTAGATTTCTCAGAGACTATTATTCGACTTAGTAATGATTTTTTTTTTAATTTGCACCTGATAAAAATATTACAAATGATGATTAAGTAGCAGAAGTTCACTAATTAAATGCAACCTTGAATAAAAAAATGACATGCCTCATTAAGTAAAAAAATCCTTCATGCAGAGATCAATTCCTCATCAGTAACCAGAAGCACTCGGAGAAAACCATCAGATGTCTAGACAGGAATAATCAGAAGCACCCAGAGAAATCCATCAAAATATTGTCAAGAATACTCAGGAGCACACGGAGAAATCCAACATAATATTGTCAAGAATAAACGGGAGCACACGGAGAAAACCACCATAATATTGACAAGAATAATCGGAAACACACGGAGAAAACCACCACAAGTTTTCTTTGATATCATAGAAATACAAAAAAAAAATTAATAAAAAAATAAAAATAAAAACGAAATAAATACAAACATTCTGGTTTGTACTAGAACTCTAACTTTGCACATCAAAGAGAAGTTCACAAGCTAGCAGAATGTCTGTATTTTTTTCGTTTTTATTTTTAATTTTTTATTAATTTTTTTTTTGGTATTTTTATGATATCAAAGAAAACTTGTGGTGGTTTTCTCCGTGTGTTTCCGATTATTCTTGTCAATATTATGGTGGTTTTCTCCGTGTGCTCCCGTTTATTCTTGACAATATTATGGTGGATTTCTCCGTGTGCTCCTAATTATTCTTGACAATATTTTGATGGATTTCTCTGGGAGCTTCTGATTATTCCTGACTAGACATCTGATGGTTTTCTCCGAGTGCTTCTGGTTACTGATGAGGAACTGATCTCTGCATGAAGGATTTTTTTACTTAATGAGGCATGTCATTTTTTATTCAAGGTTGCATTTAATTAGTGAACTTCTGCTACTTAATCATCATTTGTAATATTTTTATCAGGTGCAAATTTAAAAAAAACAATCATTACTAAGTCGAATAATAGTCTCTGAGAAATCTAAGAAGCACTAACAGGAAGGACGAACTTCCTTCTCCTTGGAGTCTAGCGAAACCAACCTTCCTTTGCGATCGATAGTGAGCATTCCGCATCCCGCATTAATGAAATAGATATTATTTACCTGCAAGCAACACGTGGCGACATCTGTTGATGACAGCCAGAACTACTTGCATCAATTTGCTTTGCATTAGATAACTTAACTCTCGCTGATGAAATATTTCAAAAATTATATTTAAGAAATGGTTCCAATTGGAGAAAACTGACAGTTTGTATCTAACATTAGTCACAGAAGCTACCATGGATCATGGTTTGTTATCTGCAGCTGAATCGGAAGGAAGCCGCTGTAGATTCTGTGGCAAGGATTTTGTCATGAGAATGAATGCTTGTGCTAGAAACCCACTACGCCACATGTTAAGCTGTAATCGTTGTAGCAGGTTGTTAACACGATTTGACAGCTTAAAAAGACATGGTAGAACATGTAAAGTCAAGACTACTTACGGCATAGAGGACACCGATGGATCCACTAGACTAAAGAAGAGTGTTCTGGATTATACAATAATTTTCCTTGTCCTGAGCGAGTTGGTATTAGCTCACCCAATCGTGAGGAAGAACATAAATTGATGGATGCTAATGGCTTCGGGAAGACTGAAACTAATGGAAGTATCAACACCGTGAAAAGTGAGAATACATTCAAACCTATATTCAGTAGATCCTCCATTCTTTGTAAAAATGATAGACTCCTAAAAAAGAAGCATGAAGACGATGAAGACACTTCGACATCGTCGATAGTGAATTCATACGGTAATCTGGGTGAAGAGGATGTCTTCTACAATGATTGTTCCAGTGACTCTGAGGCTGTTGACAAAGGCATAGACTGTGATGAAGCACCTAAAGCTGACAAGATCGAAGAATGTGGAGGTGTCCTGAGACCGAAACGATGGAAACGACGTGTTATAATAAATAAATCTGATAATGCTTATTATGATCACTGGGACGATCGTGATATTAAAAGTATGTATAATAAACAAGCAAGTAAGATGATGGTAGAAGAGATTGATTACACATCATGGAAAGATCCAAACATATTGGTTGACCGGCTAAGACTTCTACATGGCTCGCTTTGTGCAGGAAAATATTCGTGCAACAATGAAATATCAGTCATACTCAAAGAACCGAGTAAAGCTGGCTACATACAATAATGGCTTCTTTTACTTGTATTTGTGTAATGATGAGAAATAATTTAAATATTTAAAGTAAAAAAATTTAATGTTTTTATTTCTTGTATTCTGATTTCCAACTAAGCGTGTGTTTCCGCTACTGTATGAGAGTACGATCCGTTTCCTGTGTGTACTGTGTGTACATTCCGTTTTCTCTGTGTACGTTCTGTTTCCTGTGTGTACTGTGTGTACGTTCCGTTTCCTGTGTGTGTACTGTGTGTACGTTCCGTTTCCTGTGTGTACTGTGTGTACGTTCCGTCTCCTGTGTGTACTGTGTGTACATTCCGTCTCCTGTGTGTACTGTGTGTACGTTCCATTTCCTGTGTGTACTGTGTGTATGTTTCATTTCCTGTGTGTACTGTGTGTATGTTCAGTTTCCTGTGTGTACTGTGTGTACGTTCCATTTTCTGTGTGTACGGTGTGTACGTTCAGTTTCCTTTGTGTACTGTGTGTACGTTCCATTTCCTGAGTGTACGTTCCATTTCCTGTGTGTACGTTCAGTTTCCTGTGTGTACTGTATGTACGTTCAGTTTCCTGTGTGTACTGTGTGTACATTCCATTTCCTGTTGTGTACTGTGTGTACGTTCAGTTTCCTGTGTGTACTGTGTGTACGTTCAGTTTCCTGTGTGTACTGTGTGAACATTGCGTGTTGGAGCCGAGTAGACTTGTATCCATGTAGCTTGATAGACATGTAGTTTCGTAGCCATGTGGTCTTTTAGCCATGCAGTCTCGCAGCCATGTATAACTCGGAACCAACTAGATCCTTTTAGACTCGTGACTTTGTAGCCTCGTAGTATCTTAGACACGTTGCATTGTAGCCCAATATCATTGGAGCTGTTGAAATGAAAAGCAGTTGGAGCATTTGGAGCTGTTGGAGCTAAGAAGTAGTCGTTGCACGTCTATGCAGGGCTAAATGTTTATAAGATAGCTGGCTTTCGCAAGTGATTCTGTAGTAGTGTAGAATGTATGTAATAAAAGTTTTTAAAAGAACTTGCGGTGTATTTATTTTCTCAAACCTTACACTTTTCTGGTATTTTTTAAAAATATTAAAGTTGTTTTTATCGGCCAGGGATCGAACCAAGGACCTTAGTCGATCTAATCAATCATTATATAGATTACAAATTTATTTAATGAATTTTGAGCTTTTTCCCGAATCTCTAGCATTAAAATTACGAATTTCCAATATGGTGGTCTTGATTTCTGATAGGATGATGGTAGTAGAGGATTAATATCTCTTTACGAATTTTGAACATGGTGTATTGAAATTCTTATTTTTTTTTATAAAATTAAACATAATTGCATCGATCGAGGATCGAACCAAGGGCTGGAGCGGATCGAATCAATATGTAAGTTAATGAGTGATTTTTTGTTGAATTTTGGATTTTTTCCCGCTTTTCTAGCTACATTATTACATGATTTCAAGATGGCGGCCGAATTTCATAATGGCGGGGGCACCTCCGTAATAAATGATTACTGCACTGTAGCGGGTTAGAATAAAATTATCCAGATGGAAATGTACTCTATAATACAAGTACACACACAAGATGGCGTACTCCAGCAGGTGGTAGCTCCTGGTAGCATGTACTGAACATAAAATTTCGGATACATGATGGTCGACAAGGAAAAAGTCAAATTTCAAGGTGAAGGTCAAATTTCGAGGTCAAGGTCAAACTTCAAGGTCAAGGTCAAGGTCAAATTTCAAGGTTAAGGTCAAATTTCAAGGTCAAGTTCAAATTTCAAGGTCAAAGTCAAAGGTGTGGTGACCAGATAATTATACTAACATGGTATCAGCACACTCTAGCAGACGAAAACAAGATGGTGATCTCCAGCAGGTGATTTCAAGATGGCGGCCATCACAAAAAGTACAACGGTGGTTTTAAGGATTTTTTTATTATTTAATTAGGTTCATTAATTTTTTTTAATGATTTTAAAATTTTTTCCCGAATCTCTAGCATTTAAATTACAGATTGTCAAGATGGCGGACATGACGTCATACTATGTGAAGATATATATACTTTGACATAAGTGGTGGGAGTCAGTCTGCCAGCAGCCACCACGGGGGGAAGGATTGGTCGCCATTTTTATTTTTTTGCCCTCGTCGGGTTCGAACCGAGGACTCCGAGCTCCGTGTCGTAAATGTTTGTTTTTTTATTATTTTTCGTTACAATTTTATTAAATAATTTTTTTTATAAATTTAAAAAAAATCATTAAAATCGGATTATAAATAAAAAAGTTAAAGATGGCGACCGTAACGGAAATTGCAACGGTGACATCATAATTCAACATGGCGGAAAACACAACGCCGGAATGTACGAGTAAACAAAATGACGTCATCCAAAATGGCGGATCCAAGATGGCCGCCATTATCTACTTGTCCCGTTATGCTGTGTCCCGTTACACTGTGTCCCTTTACACTCATCCAAGATGGCCGCCGTGACGTCAGAGATGATGCTCGGCACTCGGCACCACCGCCTGGAACCTGCGCTCGGCGCCCCCAAAACATACTACTATCATATATCGAAATTTATTAAGTTGAAGGTAAGAAAGCGAACAAAAATAACGTACAAAATTATGATTTAATATAATCTTTATCTTTGAAAATATTTCTATATTTGACTTCAAAAGGAGTGAAAAGGAGTTAAATTATTTTATTATAAAATTCGTGTACCTGAAGGTAATAAAGCAGGATGTTAATTATGTGGTATGATTTATAAACATGGAAAATATACCAAGTCTCTTTTACTACTCGCTGAAGTTATAATTTTTGAAATGTTAAATATTGTAAACATGCTTTTAACATTAAAAATAATATTGTCTGATTATTTTAAACTTAATTTAAGAAGTCAGAAATAATATATAAACGTACCTTAAGCTACTATCACTTATTTAACGTTTTCCGAGATATCACCTGTTAAGTTGTAACAAGGGTTAAAATGTTTTTTTAAAAAATGGTTGTCTGTAAAATCGGTTTACGGACGATAGTTTAACGTGACAACGTCATAACAAAACATTGATTAATTGATTGCATACTGGTATGAATAAAATTGATTCATTTTTATTTTAATAATAAAATAATAAATACTTCAAAATATATCTACTAGTAATCAGATTTTTAAAATGCAAGAATAATTAATCTTTATTGCCTAAATTGTTGTTGAAATAAGCAATAAAAACCAC